>NC_026152.1:16867029-16941557 GCF_000512975.1 Sesamum indicum
TGAAAGGATTTTATCATGATCATGACCTAAGTGATTTAGAAAAGTCTTCATAACTTCTATGCTGGATGTAGTTATTGATTTTTCATTAATCTCTAACTGCCTTTTTTCTTTTTCTTTTTTTCCTTCCCCATTTGCAAGAAGACCATATTGAATTTGGCATATTTATTTCATGTTATCATGGATTATTCTTCACCTTTTCTCCGTGGAACCAATATTGACACATCCAATTTCTTGTTGCCATTCAACCTAAATGCTTATGCTAGATTGCTGTGTTGCAACTTTACGCCATTTCTATTCTCTTCTGCTTTCATATGGATGGATGCAGTTACTATTTCTTTTACGCTACCTGATGAAAATCTCCACCAAGATTAATATTTTGTTGCATACATTGATCGTGCAGATGAACATCTGGTGTCAAAGAATGAAGAGGATCATGTTTCTCACTTTACAGCTCCATTTCTGCGAGTGATTAAATAAAGCATTCCCTGGACTTGTTTGTTGACTCCAATCAACTACAACTTTGAATTTGTATCCAAGATAAGAAAGACAGTTTTTTCAATGGCTTATCTCTTATATCTCACTTGCTTGATGCTATCTCTGTCTCTCTATTGTTGTGTGAGCTGCATATATATTCATGTGTGTATATGTTCATACATAGAGACACAAAATTGTCTTGCCAGAGACCGCGATGTATTGAAGTCTGCTTAAATCGATTAATGCATGCTGAGTTCCATTAGCAGCCTGAGGAATATGGCATAATTCTTCAAAAATTTCGTTAGCAACGCAATTTCTTTTTCAACTTTATTGCCGTAATTATTGGATATAAACACTTTAATACTAACTACCATCTGTTTTTGCTTTGAATTTTCCAACTCATATATTTATTTTACGCATATATAATATCTATGAATAATGTTCACACCAGATGCTGTAATTTTGTAAAATAATTATTATTTTGCATGCGTATTATCCTTGACATAGTCATTAATTTTTAATATCAAATCCCTGATGATTCCTGAATCTTTATTCTTGTTCTACATTTTGGCTTAGTTTTCTACCCCAACCAGACAAGCAGAGATCCACCAGCACGACAACTGGAATTTGCAACTATCATTTGAAATCATATTTCCAAAGGCTATTGATGCCTGAGCTTCAAAACACACACTTGTAATACAAATACTGAGAAATGTAACTTAGCTTCTTTATTTAAAAAACCCACTGATCTCAAAATTAATCAGAAATGCCCAGGGCCATAGCCAGCGTTGAAGTCCTGAGACATGTCTTCTTCACCAGCCCTGGTTGCCCCCTGATCATATGGAATCACAGTATTATACTGAAACACAGCAGCATGTTCGGATGAAGCACCGGCACCAAACAGGAAACCCTCTCCACCTCCAGGGCCAACTCCGCGCCTCCCCACCTGGGTTTCAAGATTCTTGCCGAAATCCACGACAGCCCCTTTCAGATGCTCAAGCTGTTGATAGCTCAGTCCCTCAATCACGTCCGCGGATGGAAACCATTTCTCCTTCTCACAAGCCTTTCTCATCCTCTCTATCTCTTCTCCCCTCGCTCTTTCTGCTTCTATCTGCCTCTCAACCTCTGCAAGATATTTGAGCTCGTTTTCGCTATAGAAAAAGAGAATATTAGCAACGAAAAAGGGAAAAAAAAAAGCTGATGGTATCGTTTTTGTTTCTAATTATATGTACTTGATAAGCTAAAAGAAATATTTTTATTTTGTTAATAATGAAGTTTGTAGTTTCAATAGTGATAATTATTATATTAAAAGTGATAATTTAATATCAGTAAATACGACTATCAATGTATTTGTATTGTCACTAAGTTATTGATGTGTAGTTAATTATCAAGATTACTGACAATTTACACAAATTTCTTGTTGCTAATAAGTTCTTGGAAACTATATATGGCAAAATATAATTAGTGTCAGTTAACATATATATTTCTAGTGATAATTTAAAATTATCACATGATATTTTGTCTGTGAAATTATTTTTTGTTTTAGTTCTTGCCTGTTCCTGGTTGAACCCTGCTGAAATACATGATTCGACCGATTAGCAACATCACCAGGCGAAGAATTTGGGGCCAGGAGTTTGTTGGCAACGGTGTGAACATCAGGGTGGCCGAAGGAGTGGGCCTTGTTGCCCGGAGAGAAAACAACGACGGCCGCTTCAGAGCCGGTAAGCGTACAGAGCTCACTTGCCTTCTTGAAAAGGCCTACGCGTCGTTTTGAGAAAGTAACCTGAAGGTTGCTCTCTTTCTCCATCTTCGTCATGTTCACCTTTCGTCGGCCTTTATTTTTCTTGTTTTGTGATGGATCACTTGAACTCATCCTGAGATCTCAGAATACGACAGGTGCAATATAGTGTTTGAGGGCATTGCATGAATAGTAGTATTTGTAAGAGTGATTTTTGTCCCTTGAAGATTATACATTTCGTTTATTGGGAAAGATGAATTGATGTTTCAATCCAATTTTGCAGTTTTTTACCAATTTTAATGCCTTTTGAGTGTTAATTTCTAATATCTCCTATTGAAAATGCACATTGGTGGTTTATGTTATTTTCCATCTATTCCAGGACAAAATCTCGGGACTGTTATGAGCGTCGTACAAGAAGTGTATCGTAATAATTTCTAACGCTTATTTTGGTGGGAAAAAAATTCTGAGTCGAGATGCTACATGAATGTATTTTTTTTAAGCATAAAAAGATTTATTTAACGTGCAATAAATCACTAATAAGGCCATTAGGAATAAATATGAATTTTTATCCTTTTTTATTAATATCAGTAAATTTCGATGAACTTTGACTTATAAAGTGACTTATTATTAGATGTACTATATATAATTTTTCAAATCATAGAGAAAAAATTTATGCATAATTATGCTAAAACTTAAGGGAGAAAAGTGTAATTAACCCTTTGTAAAATACATATCACAACAAAATTATAATCGTCCACGTTTTACATATTAAGGAAAAACAATATAAAGAAAAGGGAACTTGTACGAAAAAGTTTATAATACCAATAAAAAATCAACATCTAACTATTGTTTATGTTCTATTCATATTTTACACAGTGAAAACATAAACATGTTTTAGAATATATATGTCTGCATATGCATAATAATACAGATATGCAGATTCACATGCGCACATGGGCATGCACATTTATATATATTTTTATTCATAATATAATTTAAAATATAAAATATTATTTATTATATGCATGCAGAAACAACATGCCACATTGACTAATTATGTATAATTATATCTGAAATACACGTATCCACTTATCATATAATTTGTTATTTAAATAATGATATGTCATGTATTCATGTTTTACTCTATTTTTTTTTAATTAAAAGAAAAATGCTTGACTATGATCAAGTTGCATAAAACAATAATATCGATCTAGAGACACTTTTAGATTATCAATTAAGTGGATTGTGAGGTGATAATTACATAACTAAGTATTTCAACATGTAACAAATCACAACTTGGTTTAAATAAAATTGAATTTTTAATTCCATACGATAGAGGAGTAATGGGCGGTTCATTTTTTGTATGTGGGAAAGATTGTTGATAGGGATCTCTACAGTAAAATATGAGAGATGATAAATTAGTAATTTTGTTAGTATTTATCTAATTTAATAAAATGTAAAATTACCAAATTATATTATCATACTTTTAGAATCGAATAAGTTATCAAGCCTTATATAGAGCCAACGTCATGTAGATTTCTAAAGGGCTGCAATTTCTTATAGTAAATTATGGATAAGGGTGGATTGAAGACCCGACCCATCCTTATCAAGCCGTCTCCAATCCATTTTTTGTTTTACAGTGTTGACGACTAAAGTTTTAAAACTTAGAGGTAATTAATGTATTGCATGTGTTGTTTGTTTCATACGCGTGCAATATTTTGAGATTTTAAATTATTAATCTACTTTATGATATTGAAATGGTAAATTTGTTGATTTATAAAACGTGCTATATGCTTTTGAAAATCATAGAAAGGCAACATCAGATAGAAATTATACAAACATTAAAAGAATAGTAAGAGAAAGTAGGGGTCACATTTTATGAAAATTAAAAATAGAAAAAAGACTGAAAATATTTTATAATAATCACATAAAAAGTCAAAACCTATTTTCGCACGTTGTACGAAGTCTTGGTGTGTGCATATATATATATATAGATTCATACGTATACACGCATTGCACACCCATAGCTCTCTGCGACTGCATAGGCAGACAACACACGGTGATTAACATTGAATATGGAAGAGTTTCTGAAGCGGTGCGAGCAGTCCGGCGATGCAGCCTACGGTGCTCTCCGATCGCTCCTGGAGCGACTCGAGGATCCGAGTACGCGGACCGACGCACGTGTCTTCCTGTCGGAGCTCCAGAAACGATTCAGTTCCAAGGAAGCCTCGGAGCGCGATCGGTGCCTTGAGACCTACCATTTCCAAATTCAAGACATCTATCTCGAACAGTATGAAGGTATATGCGCCTTTCGACATCTATGCGTATTGGTGTACGTGTAAATCTATGCGTGTATTTGTGTCCGTGGTTGTGTACCTGCATGGATGATATGATTTGATGAAGAATGTTGCGGGGGAGAGGTTTAACGAGGGGATTGGGATTGTGGTTTTTGGATAGTGGATATTGTTTGGTTTGCTCCATAATCTCATGGAATTGCCTTACTCAGGGCGATCGACGAAAAGTAAATTTTAAACGTCAATGTCACGACACTGTTCAAAAGTCTGTTATTCTTGGAGCTAACTTAGTGGCTGTTTGAGACTTTGCTAAATTAAGAACTACAATGGATCAATCATTGTAGCCTGTAAAATATGAATACTTCCAAGACAGGGAAAAAGTCTTTGTCAATGCTAATGTTACATAGGGATGCTGATCAATAGTTTATTTTCTATTTTTCTAATTAGGTGGGTTTTCTCATGCATAGAGTAAAACAACTCCTACTGTGCTGAGAATTTTTCACTGTGTAATGATATGTTCTGTTCCCTGTATTCTGTCAACAAATTAATACAAATCAATTCTTGCAAGGGGTTACATGCTACAGTCTATGACACTAAGGCTGCTGATGTGTCGAGCAAAGCGAATGATGCCTATAATTTCCTCACCAAAGTTTATTTGTAAATGGAGTTCCTATATTGATATCATTCCATGTATTTTGAAACTAATTGTATTATACTGATATGGTTTTATACCACTTTTAGCTTTGTTTGTTTGCACTCCTTTGTTGCATTGATATCATTCTATCACCTATTGCAGGTTTTGAGAAGCGGAAGAAACTTAGCATGATTGTAATACCCAGTATCTTTATGCCCGAGGATTGGTCCTTCACTTTTTACGAGGGTCTCAATAGGCATCCAGATTCTATTTTTAAGGACAAGAGTGTAGTTGAGCTTGGCTGTGGAAATGGCTGGATAACCATTGCCATTGCTGAGAAGTGGTTGCCCTTAAAGGTTCATGATCCCTTAATCCTACTGTCAAGTTATTTTCTGAGTGGTTTTAACTTGTTGTGCTTCTCTTCTCCAGTGAAGACCCTATCTTGTTATGCATGTCTTCTAATGTTTGTTTGGGACCCGAGAAATAAAGTGAAGGAGGTTTCTTAACCCACTGCATACCATTTTACAGGTATATGGTCTTGACATAAATCCAAGAGCAGTGAAGATTTCTTGGATAAATCTATACTTGAATGCTTTGGACGACAATGGGCAACCAATTTATGATGGGGAGAAAAAAACTTTACTTGATAGGGTTGAGTTCTATGAATCAGATTTGCTATCTTACTGCAGAGATAATCATATAGAAATTGACCGAATTGTTGGATGCATACCACAGGTACTTTCATCAATTTCAGGAAATGGTTTTCACAAAGTTTGCACATGATCATGCTTTTCATGTTCATATAAAAGGGCAAAAGCTACTTCCATCTATTGATATGGTGTATGTGGTTATGGAAAGACTCTTTCTAGATATTCCAATGTTTCTTGTTTTGGCTTGTTTCCAGATTCTTAACCCTAATCCAGATGCAATGTCCAAAATGATTACGGAGAGCGCCAGCGAAGAATTCTTACATTCTCTGAGCAACTACTGTGCTCTTCAGGTTTTATGTTATTTCAACTTTCCACTTGCATCTAAATGCTTCAAGCTAAGTATGTGAAACAGAGTTCTAGTTAATTACTTATGTATCTGGTGAAGATTTTCTTCAAGCATGCAATAGAATCCAAGGATCTTGCAGGCTAAGTATTTTGTCTGGCTCTGACCTTATCATTTACTCTCCTAAATTCTTCTGAGTTTTCTCTTTCATTTACCTAAAACCTTTTTTCTTCTCCTCCCCCCCGCGGTGCTAGTCTTTGTTCCTGCTATTGAACCTAAATAGACCGCAGATAATCACGACTTTCCATGCTTCTTGATACTTATGCAGTACATAGGATGGATGAAACTAACTGAGCGAACAAAAAGTTATTATATGATGATTATTTGTGCAAAAGGTCCCATCTTATATGAAGAAACTTAATCTTATAGTTTTTTGCTGCAGACATTTCTAGTTACAGTCCCTAGATAAGAGTTGTAAGAAAAATTGCAGTTAATCTTATGGGGTATTCTGCAGCGCAAGTTTCATCTCTCTATATCTGATGTGCCATTTCTTGCCTCCAAGTTAAAAAATCAGTTTGTCTTGCAAACAACTCTGTCACATTATATTCATGATGATGCAGTTTCTTTTTTGTAGGATGTTATATATCTAGACTCATAGACCATCCATTTCATTCTATTAGCAATTATATATGTAGACAAAGCTGTTCGTTCACGTGCTGAAACATTATTCTATACCTACTCTGCTCTGTGTCTATTTTTGAAGCAAAAAGAGCTGCTCTGGTTGGTTCCTTGAGTTATAATCTGTTTTCTTTAGGGCTTTGTGGAGGACCAATTTGGGTTAGGTCTCATTGCAAGGGCCATCGAAGAAGGGATATCTGTTATAAAACCTCTGGGGGTTATGATCTTTAATATGGGAGGTCGCCCTGGACAAGCAGTGTGTAAGCGTTTGTTTGAACGTCGTGGTCTTCGTGTTAAAAGACTCTGGCAGACTAAAATTCTTCAGGTTCTACAATAACTTAAAAGTAACATTTATATCCATTAAAGGATAAATTTTTAAGATCTCTTATTGCAGGCTGCTGACACAGATATTTCAGCCTTAGTTGAAATTGAAAAGAATAGTCCACACCGTTTTGAATTCTTTATGGGACTTGCTGGAGATCAACCAATTTGTGCACGAACAGCTTGGGCCTATGCGAAAGCTGGTGGCCGTATTTCTCATGCTTTATCAGTATATAGTTGTCGACTCCGTCAACCTAATCAGGTTTGGAATTTCTCCATCAATAAGAGTTTAGACATACATTTAGAACCTCAGAAGAAATGGTTTCATTCTGTAGCGTGATGCTAAATCTGCTGCTTCAACAGGTGAAAAAGATCTTTGAGTTTCTGAGAAATGGATTGACTGATATCAGCAGCGTTTTAGATTTGTCTTTTGAGGATGAGTCTGTTGCGGATGAGAAGATTCCATTCCTAGCTCATCTCGCTAATATTTTACAAGATATTTCATTTTTCTCTTATCAACCACCAGCAGGAAGCAGACGTTTTCGTAGTCTTATTTCTGGCTTTATGAGAACATACCACCATATCCCACTGACTGCAGATGTAAGAAACACTTTAACTCAACTGCACAAACTTTACTCTTGATGTTCTTAATCACTGTGATACAAGCTGCCTGTATTCATCTTAGATTTATATGGTGTTTGCTTTCTGTAACCTATTAATTGGAACTTTCTGTTGTAGACTTCTCCACTTGTGTGAAACTGTGAAGAAATCTTGAAAATTTTGGAAATATGAAGCTCAACATGAAAATCTTAAAAGTAAATACACATGCAAGCTCATATGCAACAACCCCATTTTTACAATATTTCATGAATTTATTTATCAAGATGTAGTATTTTACACCTTGACAGTTGTTGAACTAAATAAAGCAAACTCTTTCCTGCTAAAGATGGGACAAAGTTTGATGGGAAAATGAGGAAAATAGGTTTTTACTAGTTGACCTTTGGGATATACTGCATAACAATCAAATTTTGGTTTAGAAGATGGTTCACAGTGCATCAGGCTAGTTTCTGACCTTATTTCTCTGAATACCGGCCTCTTTCTTGTTAACTCTTTGTGATGGTCAGCAAAATATCGAGTCAACAAAAATATTGACATCTGGTGAATTACATGCGACGTGGAAAATGTTGCTGTACTTTAGAAACGTGGTTCTCTTTTGATTTATGTATCTTGGAACCACTTATCAACAGAATGAGTAAAGGACAGACTTCTGTTGTCTACACTTGGTCTACCTCAGGGTAGTGGTGCATTAGATCCGATAGTTTCCCGACACCAAATGAGCATTAATAGAAAGAATGAAGACTTGGTATTACATTTCTAGAGGGAAATTCACAACGCATATTTTCTTATAATTGGAAGATTTTGGCATAGGAGAGATCAGTTAATGAAAACTATGGTATCATGCATTGTAGTTGATGGTTATAAAAAGACAAGTGTATCATCTGTTCTCTTAATTAAGGAAGTCATGATGGATGGCTTGATATATTTGTATTTTTGTATTTCATCAACAAAAATTAATGCTTCCTTTCATAGTCCTCTTTGCTTGGACTTGAAGCCCATATTTGTTGTACAAAAAGCAACTTTCCCCTATGAAATTCAATAAGAACGCATAATACTTACCCAGGACCTGAATTAATCAGTAGAAACAAGCATAGAAATTACAAACTCCAGACACGAGCATTGTGAAAAAAGTATTTCTCTATATGGAGCATTTTACAATTTGTCTTTACTACATTCAAACTGCTTCGTCAACAATATGTAGTTCGGTTTTGAAAAATTTCACATGGTAGCCCTTAAAATTGGTTGACATGAAATTTGAGGCATGTAGAATGAAATTTTCCACGTTACTGATTAGGATTCTTTTCTTTTTTTATTTTTGGACTAGAATGTTGTTGTATTTCCTTCAAGGACTGTTGCTATTGAAAGTGCTCTACGTCTGTTGTCGCCGCACCTCGCCATTGTTGATGAACAACTGTCCCGATATTTACCAAGCCAATGGTTAACAACCTTAAATATTGAGGTACGGTGATGCCAAAGTCATTTTGCATCCATTTCATCACTATTGATCATTGTGTTTATAAATGGTAGTAGCATAATTTGGACATCATATTCTTTTTATCCTATGAGACTTTATACACACCTCTGATTAATTCTTTGATAGAGTTGACTTCAGCTATAGAATCAGGCTAAAAATTAAAAATGGAGCCTTCTATAGGAAAATAATATGAAGAGATTGTGCTCATCTCTGAAGAGAAATGGTTGATGGTTTGAGCTGATATTTCACATTCCTGAAAACAAAGGTTCATGAAAACTTTTCTGGAGATGCACTAGCATATCCAACCAGCTCTTCTGTTCGAAGATACTCCCTTCCTTAAATTTCCCTTGTTCAGAAATTTTTTCTGTTTTCACATGCAAACTTTAAAATTTGTTGCCTCAAAACAGATTAGGTTCTGAACTGTTTTTTTTCTTTTCTCTGTAGTCAACCTTAAGGTGACATACTCTAATCCTAAACATCCTCCATATATGAAGGCTGACATATTATAACATGCTATATTGTTTCTTCTTGTATGCTTTTGTGTAACCAGAAAAAAATTTGAAAGACATGACGATGAGCTGTTCATGATTGTTTATAAGTAAAAATCATGGTCCTTCACATTCTTGATGTTTATTTTAGAGGCTTTGGGGAAAAAATTCAACATTGTCATTCAATTGCGGGTGTTGCCTAGGTGCAACTTTTCTTTTGTTTTTTAAGTTCTCTTTCCTCCCCAGAAGGCAGAAACTGGAAAAAACTCGGAGGAAGTAATAGCAGTCATTGAGGCGCCACGTCAGTCAGACTTGATGTTGGAGCTGATAAAAAAGTTGAAGCCAGAGGTAGTAGTGACAGGGATAGCTCAATTTGAGTCAGTTACTAGTTCAGCATTTGAGCATCTTTTGGACACGACAAAAGAAATTGGCTCTCGTTTGTTTTTGGATATATCAGACCATTTTGAGCTATCTAGCCTTCCCAGTTCCAATGGAGTCCTTAAGTATCTTGCTGGAACTCCTCTGCCTCCACATGCTATGATTGTTTGTGGCTTACTGAAAAATCAGGTATATGGTCTAGTAGTACTTTGTCAGTGGAGATACTACTCAAGCTATCAATTCTGCTCTAGATGGAGGCTGTATAGACGCTTTCAATTGATTTATGTCCTCTTTTGACCTTTTTGTTCTCTGGAGTCCAGGTTTATACAGATTTGGAAGTGGCTTTTGTGATTTCAGAGGAAGAGGAAATGTTCAAAGCTCTATGCAAGACGGTTGAACTTTTACAGGGAAGTACAGCAATAATTAGCCAATACTACTATGGTTGTCTTTTCCATGAGCTTCTAGCTTTCCAGCTGGCTGATCGACGCCCGCCTCCACTGGTTAGTTTGTCAATGAATACTTTTATCATTGTTGCTCATATGTCTATCATTTTTTAAAAGCTATATGTGATGGATTTCGAATTCACCGGTGTCTTTGCTACTTTGTGCACATACACACACACACACCTCTGTTCAGCTTATTCTGTACATCAATAACATAGGATTTCTCAGAAAAGCACAAATGATATGGCCCTAACCGCAGTGTCTTTATAGTGTGACCAATCATCTAAACTGCTGAATACAGATAAATTCCAGTTTGATGGATTTTATAAAATCTTCTGATAGATCTAACTGTTTACAGTATTCATCTTTCATGTCTTCAGAGAAATGGTGAGAAGGCGAAAGCTACTGCAGTTAATGGATTTTCTAGTTCTACACTTTCATTACTTGATCATACCGAGTTATCGATAAATGAATCTGATGAGTCTTCCCTGGTTCATATGGATGCCGACCAAAGCTTTTTGCCCTTAACAAAACCTGTTACGGCTGCCATCTTTGAGAGTTTTGCAAGGCAGAATATAACAGAATCAGAAACTGATGTTACACATGGCATTAGACAATTAGTTAGCAGCAGTTATGGCTTTCCATCTAATTGCAACACGGAGTTCATATATGCGGACTGTCCTGTGGCACTTTTCACTAAGTTGGTTCTCTGCTGTGTTCAAGAGGGTGGAACTCTGTGCTTCCCAACTGGCTCCAATGGAAATTATGTATCTGCTGCAAAATTTTTGAAGGCAAAAATTGCAAGCATTCCGACCAATCCAGAAGTAGGGTACAAGTTGACAGAAGAAACACTTACTGCTGCATTGAAGACTGTTAATAAACCATGGATATACATTTCTGGTCCAACTGTCAGTCCAACTGGAATGCTATATAGTAATGAAGAAATGAATAAGTTATTATCTGTATGTGCTGAGTTTGGAGCGAGGGTTATTTTAGATACTTCATTCTCGGGAGTCGAATTCAATTCCAAGGGTTTCAATGGCTGGAATTTGGGAGCAACATTGGAGAAACTTTCATCTGCTAACTCAACCTTTTGTGTGTCTCTACTCGGGGGATTATTCAACGGGCTCAAATTTGGTTTTCTACTTATAAATCAGCCCTTTTTGATGGATTCTTTCCATAGCTTTGCAGGATTAAGCAAACCTCACAGCACAACCAAGTACGCAGTAAAGAAATTGCTGGATCTTAGAGAGCAAGAAACAGGGAATCCATTGAATGCTACAGCAGAACAGATGGAAAATCTAGAAAATAGATATAAGCACTTGAAGCAGGTAAATCTTGCAACCTATCAATCCATAGAAGGTTCCCTTCCTCCCTAATTATTGTTTATCATCGGTTCTTGCTACCCAAATACACATACATGCATTTACCCATCAGCAGTTCAATACTGTCTACCTCGTCTTAAAGGCAGAAACTATTTCACTGCACATTCTTGTGACCTTGATACGTAATCTTGTCCGGACACACAAATCAATGCAACTAGTCGATATGATTAGCTTTCCACTGATATGGCAAGCGAATTAAATATCAAATAAATGATTCAGTTCATTGTCCTGCTTTTTGCTAGTTGACGACTAGTATATATTAAGGCATGTAGCACCTAATAACTTAGGATGCCAAGTGATAGATCATCGGCTAACAATCACTTTTTTTCTATGTACTTGCAAATTATAGCTAAAAATATTCTTTCATGTGGTCTATATCTTATGCTAATTTGTTTCGACAGACACTTGAAAGTAGTGGTTGGGAGGTGCTTGAAGCTCAAGCGGGCATTTCTGTTGTAGCAAAGCCATCTGCTTACCTGGGCAAGACCATCAAAATAAACAAAAGTGGTAGTAGCCAGGAGATTAAGCTTGATGACTCCAATATCAGGGAAGCCATACTCAGCAGCACTGGCCTGTGCATCAACAGTGCTAAATGGACCGGCATTCCAGGTTACTGCCGATTCAACATCGCCCTGGAAGAAAGCAATTTCAAGCGTGCTTTGGATTGCATTGCCAAATTCAAAAGCTCGGTTGGTAAGTGAAATATTGCACTCTCAATGTTATGCTACCACATGTTCTTTTCTTTGGCTTTTTGCTCACAACTTTGGTGTTGTGAAGTAGACTTCTTGTTGATCAGCCAAACTGATGTTGCTCTTCTTACTGAAAGAGCCACAGGTTTCGTTCTTCTACTTGGTAGTCCTCATTTATAGAACTTGAACTTATGGATCCTTTCGAGTTTTATGCTATTTGCAGCTACTGAACTCGATTTTTTAAATTATTGTAGAAACTTCTTTTAAAATTTGCCGGTGTACATTGTTGCACGAAATTTTTTTACATTACATGGATTCAAGCAATACATCAAGACCAGTAAACAACAAAATTACAATAACTACAAATACCTACAAGTCCAGAGAAACTCGAATCCATGAACTCACTCACAGTGTTGCACGAACTGAGAGTCGGGATTTGGCAAAAAAGTAGAGTAGCGGACGTACTGCATCTTCCTTTAACATTAAACATGTAACTAATTGTTATATTGATTCTTTTATATTTTTACAGAAGGAAGTGTAGTCAAATTAATATCGTCAAGTTAGCAAGAGGATTATTTCTTTTTGGATGAAATATTAACAAATACTTCTGAAAGACAAATTGCAGGTAGAAAATCTATCGTGTAGTTAGAGTTTCGTATGTATATATATACACACACACATATATAGTTCAAAATCTTAATTTTACTGTAGAATGCAAAATACAACACAATTATATATCATCTCTATTCTTATTTGAACTGGATTTTAATTCTACAGTAAATTTGTATCGCATCTTGTATCGTATTTAACATATATGCCTTATGCATATAATTTTTTTCTTAATGACGTATTTTTATAAATACTACACGATATTTTCAAATGCAGTACAAAATAGTATAAAAATCTTGCAAGAAAAGATTCAATTGGGTCCTAACTTTTTCAGTTTTCATCTAGATTGGATTTCTTATTCTCCTTTGCTACATTTTTTGTTTTATTTTAGGTATACATGATATATGTATAAAGATGAAGCTATCGATTTTATACAAAACAAAATTTTACACACATAATATGTATATATAAATTGAAAGAAAAAATACAATAGAAATTAGAATAAAAAATTCAATGCAATTCTTATCTGTTGTAGACTTTATTTTCACTAGTGATTATTCCATACTTGCATGTTCCAGCTCAGTCTGTAAGCTTCCTGAGCTTCTCTTGGACTCTCTTGACCCTTCCAGAAATTCCCTGCCCCATCATAGCACCCTCTAGAACCATGTTACTCACCACCTATAAAACCCTTAACCAACAACACAATTCACACTCAAACAAGAAACTCACACCAAGCACACACTACACCCACTACACTCACCAAGTAAAGGGTCATAAACACACACCTATATTTACATCAGCAAAGATCACAGATGGAGAAAGGCAAACTGACCATAATGGCAGTCACCCTTTTAGCACTGGTGGCTTTTCTTCTGCCAGTCAAGACCAACGCACTCGTACCTTACGCACGCTCAATTTGGGACATGATGCTTCCCCCAGACGACCCCTTCAAGATCCTCGAACACTCCCCTCTGGGCCTTCCTAGAGGAGTGGTGGACGAGAACGCCCTGGCCCTTGCCCGGGCAGACTGGAGGGAGACGCCGGTGGCGCACGAGATATCCCTGGACATCCCCGGGATGAAGAAGGAGGATATCAAGATCGAGGTGGACGACCACCGGGTGCTGAGGGTGAGCGGTGAGCGGAAGACGGAGGAGAAAGTGGAGGACGAGAGGTGGCATAGAGTGGAACGGACGGTGGGGAAGTTCTGGAGGCAGTTCAGGCTGCCGGCGAATGCGGACATGGAGAAGGTGACGGCGCGGCTGGAGAACGGGGTGTTGAGGATCAGCGTGGGGAAATTGGCTGAGGGGGAGAAGAAGAGGGAGCCAAAGGTGATTAGCATTGTTTCCGATGAAGAGAAGAGCTCCGGCGGAGATGTGGTTAAGCCCACGAAGCAAGAGCTGTGAACAACCACGCCTTCCCCTCTCGTCTCTTGACGCACTTGTGCTGTTTGTATGTATTTGCATTTTGTTGCATCGGTGTGATGTATGTAACCAATGCAGGTTTTGAGTGTGTGTTGCTATCAACGAATGATTGGTGAATAAAATGTGTTTTGAGTTATTTTTCAAAGGGACATTCTATGGATTTTAGTCAAACGATCCACCTTCACAGTTTGGACTCCTACTATTCTAAGGCTATAATACACGGCGGATTCTTGATTGATCATACGATGGATATAGCGGATTCTTGATTGATCATACGATGGATATATATCTACCGTGATTAATGTGTAATTTAAAAAAATAAATAATTACATAGTACGTGATTGGATTAAATCCGACTCGATAAAAATTGTTTATAATATAAATTGTTATTATTTAGAAAAATTTTGAATTTGAAATAAAGAATTACAAGATTTTAAAAAATAAATGAGTATAATGAAATTTTATAAATTTAAATGAAGAAAACATTATAATGCTTTGAATTTCCATCCAAAGTTTTGAAATGTATTTTTCAATGTGGATGTGTAAAAATTCAATCACTGAAATGTGATTAATCTAAAGTCTCTATATTCATATTATTAATTTATGAAAATATATAAGACCCAAATTTCATATAGTTAATTTATTTTGAATTTTTAATTAGTATATTTTTTTAAATTTTAGCGGCAGCAACTATATCTAAAAAAAATATATAATTCTTCCCAAAATTTAATAACTCAGATCTAATTATTTGAACTCCTGAAAAATCAAATCTTAATTTTTTTTAGCTCAGTTTTTCAATAAGTATATTTTTCAGAATTACTATTAATGAATTGAAGTTATATTAATTAATCCAATTATGATCTAAAATTACATAAAAACCTTAGATAGAAAATTTAAGAGTAGATTATGTAGACATTCTTTAAAATTAGATTTAATTATACAAATATCTAATAATTTTTTTACATGTTAGGTGTCAACTATAAATTTGAAGAATTTATTCATAATTTTATAAAGAAAAAGGTGTATTTTTTTAATTAGATTTTATAGGTGTGAATGTATTTATTTTTAATTTAAATCATGAAATGTATAGCAAAAGTTGTGAAGCAGATTGGGTAATTAGTGCGGCCTAATGGGCCTGATAAAGGTGCAACATTGAATGGGCCCATTATGGACATTGCTCGGCCCATTTATCTGTACCATACCCCCTTCCTCAAGCCAACTTCTCTCTCTCTCTCTCTCTCTCTCTCTCTCTCTCACTACACGCGCAGAGGGATCGTATTGGGACGAAGTTGATCGGAGATGGCGACGCCGATGGTGGAAGACAACTTTGAGGAAGACCAGCTTTCTTCTATGACAACTGAAGACATCACTCGCGCCTCTCGCCTTCTGGATAACGAAATCAGGATCCTCAAGGTTTGTTTCCCGATGTTTCTTTGGTGGAATTCGAATGTGATAATGAGTGGATTGGATTTCTTTCCGCTTGGAAAATTGATTGCAATTGGTTAAGTTAGACCGGAGTTTTCAGTCGTTTTATGATGATTTTGTGTCTTTTTGGCAGGAAGAGTTGCAGAGGACGAATCTGGAGTTGGATTCGTTCCGCGAGAAGATAAAAGAGAATCAAGAAAAAATCAAGCTGAACAAGCAGCTTCCTTACTTGGTCGGAAATATTGTTGAGGTATTACGCAACAACTTTGGTTGTTCTTTTGCTCGAAATTTGGTGCCTTTTTGTGGCCTTCGTAAATGGGTTCTTTTGTTAGGGATTTTTGGTTTACCGTTTGGCCTTCAGGAAATACTGGAAATTCAGATGAATTAGGACATCTTCTTTTGACTGTGGGCTGGGAGTTTAGAGTTTGTTAGTGTTTGGTGGACTGAAACTGCGAAAGTGAAAGGAATTTGGAACTTCATGGGAAATGAACAAAGGCGACTAATGTGCATGCTTCTAGGAGGAAGAAGCATTGTGGAGTTTCTTGTTATTATTTTTTCAAGGCTTGTTCTTCCATTATGGGCAGCACTGTTAAAGTTCTAAGCTCAAAAGGATTAATTATGTAGGAACTAAATCAGAGTATCAAGTTCTTGGACTGGATGCATGCACTGAACTCAGCCCTCCATCATATCCAGAAAAGGCTTCCCTCTGACCAGTCTTAAGTTGAGGGTCATTGTTATCTTTGACAATAGTGGGTCAGCAGGGGGTTTGTTATTGTAGATAAATGTGGTCATGGTGGTTTGAGCAGATACATACGGCAGCTTGCATGTAGGAATGTAAATTTTATATGATTCAGTATAGAGTTTATAGGAAACAAAAGTGTACCATAACAGCTATATATATTTTTGGCTTGTGAAATGGTAGGAAACCTTCACTTTATGAGCAGATTATTAACGGGGCTTGACTGGGTTGTTCAGTAATATTGGCATCCCTACTTTTCTGTTTGACTAGTTCGGTTACTGAAAAAATACGTTGAAGGCAAGTGCCAAGAACAGTAAATACATGGAGTAGTTGGGGTTTACGCTTTAGTGACTGAGTAGTCTTAATGGCTTTGTCATGAGGCCTGCATAGGGCATTATGCAATTTTTTATAATCATTTTCTTGGTCGCTTCAATTTCTCTAGCTACAGAATTGTCGTTTGTTATCTACTAATGAGATCAGCACCTTTTATCTTTTTTGACAGATTTTGGAAATGAACCCAGAGGAAGAAGCTGAGGAGGATGGTGCAAATATTGATCTGGACTCACAAAGGAAGGGTAAATGTGTTGTGCTAAAAACATCCACACGCCAGGTTAGATGGCATATGTTATTCCATTTTTCTCCCCCTCCATCTTCCTTGATCTCCCTTGTCTCTTGTTATTTGCATGTGTTTGTGTTTTGTTTGTCATTCTTTTTTGGCATGGAGGGGCAGGTAACAAGGCTGAGGGTTGGGGATAATCTCATGTGTATCTTTCTCATTTCAGATGGTATAGTAGAGATACGAACAATAACACTAGATTATGTATAAAGCATTTTCTATTTTCATCAAATTTATAACGAATATGTTCACTGGAATTATGAATAATGGTACGTGAAAAAATCTAAGGAATTTTCTTTCTTAATCGAATTGAATTCTGGAAGTGGGAGTTTGGAAGTAGATACTTCATTTATCAATTTTGTTCTCTTGATACCTGCTACAAGAATACATAATAGGCAGTGGAGTTCTGGAGATTTCTACCTAGAAAAAGGCCTTTGTACAGATTTTCTGATCCATACCGAATCCAGGACTATTCCCTGAATTTCTAAACAGGATCATTAACACATATAATCTTTAAATTGCAGACAATTTTCCTGCCTGTGGTAGGTTTGGTTGATCCTGATAAGTTGAAGCCTGGTGATCTTGTTGGAGTAAACAAAGACAGTTACCTCATCTTGGATACTTTGCCATCCGAGTATGACTCCCGTGTTAAGGCTATGGAGGTTGATGAGAAACCAACTGAAGACTACAATGATATTGGAGGCTTGGAGAAACAGGCTAGTTTTCCTTTTTGATCGATTAATAAAGACTGATGCTTGCCGTTCTCTGATGTATATACCTTATGCTGGAAATTTCTTATGATCTCTGCAGATTCAAGAATTAGTTGAGGCCATTGTGTTGCCTATGACACATAAAGAGAGATTCCAGAAGTTAGGAATTCGCCCACCAAAAGGGGTACTTTTGTATGGTCCTCCGGGGACAGGGAAAACCTTAATGGCCCGTGCATGCGCTGCCCAAACAAATGCTACTTTTCTGAAGCTAGCTGGTCCCCAGCTTGTACAGGTATAGTGCTACAGGACCTACTCACTGATGCTTTACTTTCTGTAGCTTGGTTGATCTTGATGTTAAGGTTTCCATGCTTTTCCTTGTTTATTTTGTTAGTTGTTTTTGATAAATGTGGTGTAAATCTGTTGGTTGCGTTACATATCACATCAGAGACTCACATTTGAAGCCTTTTGTGGTTTCTGAAGTTTGGTGGTAGTGCCTTTATTCACCTGCTGATAGGGGTGGGATCAAGCTCTTCTTTCATCATGTTTTGTAAAAGGTATCCTAACCAAATTTTGCTGCTAAAGAGATCTTAGGACAATGAATACGACTGCAGCCGTTCCAAACAGTTATTGTGTTACATGGGTTGGCCTTGGGTTCTATTTTATCTAACTTAAGTTACCCGATTTCTCTATTTGTGTATTTTATTTGGTACATATTATAAATTTCAATTATGTCCTCGCTAACAGCAGAAAAGTAGCTGCCACCTGTGGATTGTAGGAGACTAGGAGTTGTGGCTGAATGGTTAGGTATGTTAGGTGGCAGTGTGGAGGCAGCTTAGGAGCCTGGAGATAATAGAAGTGTGGAGAGCGGAAAATAGATGAAATAAATCCAGAGGAGAAAACTACACTAGAAATGGACAGCAGATGAACACCCAGGGGAGAGTCCACCTGAAATTAAATCAAGGACCTCTGACCTCCTTTACAATCTTTTCTCTGACTGATCAAGTTCAACTTTGGGTTGGTCCTAATTGTGATTCCCACCAAACCTGTTTCTGCTTAATCACGTTCATGTATTTCAGATTGTATCTCCCCCAGTGGCAATCATATTGGATGAAGATTTGCATGTATTTGTTATGCTTCTCATCCTTGTCTTTCCAGCAACCGGTTGGATGTCAATCTTGCCTTTATGAAGTCTCTCCTTTCGATGATTTCTCTTTCTTGACTCAGTATCCCCAGTTATCCTTCCAGTGTGTGATATTTTCTGTTGATACTTGTCTAATATGAGCATGTACTGTACTGCATTGAAGCTGTGGTTTACTTCAGAGATTTGCGGTTGCTTAACAATAGTTTCCTTTTTTTTCTAAAAATTTTGTAACCAAACGTCTTGTGTATGTAGATGTTCATTGGAGACGGAGCTAAACTTGTTCGTGATGCTTTTCAACTTGCTAAAGAAAAATCTCCTTGCATCATTTTTATTGATGAGATTGATGCTATTGGTACGAAGCGTTTTGATAGGTAGGTGCCTACCTGCTTGATGCAGTTTGTGTTGCTTTTCTCTGCCCTTGCAATTTTCTAGAATTGAAATTTCTTGATGTAGTGGATTAAGCGACTGAAAAATCTATATACTAACGGTCTGGTGGTGCTTAGATGCTAATAACAGTTGATACTACCTTGTTCCTATGCAGTGAAGTTAGCGGGGATAGAGAAGTGCAAAGGACTATGTTAGAATTGCTGAATCAGCTTGATGGTTTTAGCAGTGATGATCGAATAAAGGTTTTGCTCTATTTCTTTCATTATAACTTTTGTTATTTTCTCCATTGAGTGATTTCCGTGATGGTCACTGCAACCAGAAGAGTCTTTATCCATTATTGTTTTAAACGTTTGGTGTCTTTATTTGCTGGATTTGTCTATATCTCTATTACTTTATGATGATGTCTTGATCTATGATGGATAGGGTGCACTTTGTAATGTCATTATGGTATTCTGGCCTGCACTGTAACAAGTTTTCCCTTGTATTTCAGTAAAATCAATGACTTATGTGGTCTTTGATATCATGATTTGCTGATGGTATTTGACCCCTGTTTCTATATTCAGGTGATAGCAGCAACAAATCGAGCAGATATCTTGGACCCTGCTTTGATGCGGTCTGGTCGGCTGGATCGTAAAATTGAATTTCCCCATCCTACAGAAGAAGCCAGGGCTCGCATTTTGCAGGTATACCATTAGTTGAGAATGTATATACCCTTGGTTTTCAAGTAGTTGATTGTTTGGCTTGTTTTGAAGTGAGGCTGTTGTATCATTTCCAGATTTCCTATATCACAGTGCTTGATTTGGACATGCTACTTATGAATGTTTTCTTTTATTTTAGATCCATTCGAGGAAGATGAATGTTCATCCAGATGTCAACTTTGAAGAGCTTGCTCGATCAACAGATGACTTCAATGGGGCACAACTTAAAGCTGTTTGTGTGGAAGCGGGCATGTTAGCACTTCGCCGTGATGCCACCGAGGTCAGTGTCCGTCTTTGTGTGTGTATGAGTGGGTATGAGCATGTGCAGTCTTAGCGGTCATGCCAACATTTGCAAACTTACATACTTCATGTGTGCCCATATGTGTGTGATATTGTAGATCAGACCAGTGTTTCTGGCATGCCTGCAAACGCAAATTGCTTAAAGCTGATTGAGTTGCCTCCTATGCTTTTTATATGGTTACTGGAGTAGGAAATTCCGCAATCCTGATAATAGTTGGTTATTGAATTTCTTTCATTCTTGCAGTTGATCTTAATTGTTTCACTTGGGAGTACTCTAAAATTGGTGTGCTAACAGTAATGATTTTCTTCTTTGCCAATGCTATATATACAAGTGAATTTTCCTATGTCTAAATATGTGATGGTGCTGGAGTGAACTTGAGAATGCAGTTAATGTTGGAGTGAAGTAAATAACATGATATTTCAGATTTGGTATGCTATTAGAGTGTGGGAGAAATCTACTGTTTGGTAGTTGCGAGTTGGGGATTGGTATAATTTATGGACCACAAATTTTGATAAAGAAGTGTATTTCTGCTATTCAAGTTTTGACTTGTTGAGTTCAGTATAATTCAGGTTTACCCTGCAGATACCATAGTTAGCTGAGATTAACCTTCCAAGTATAGATTTTAGAGCTTATTGTGTTTCTAATTCATATTTATGCAAAGTGAAATGACAAAGCTGGTTATGTTAAAAGTTGTAACAAATTAGACTCCTATGGTGAGTGCTAAGTTAAATGGAAAATGTGTTGAGGCGTTGGAACCAAGATAGGGTAAGAGTACTTTGAGTTTGAGGATGTACTGGGATTTTCAGTCCTGGCCTTGTCCCGAATTACTTTGTTTCAGAGTGGGCTACATTTTCTGCAGTCTTACAATTAGGATATGTCATGCACAATGTTGTTAAGTTTGGAAATGATTACACTTAAGCGTTTTAAAGGTAAATTGAAAGTTGCGTTTTGGTGAACGTACTGAGGGCAGCCACATTTTGGTTCTCCTGCCCTCTATTGCAGAGAAACACTAGACTCTGTCTGTAAGCAGATTGCTTGTCTCCTGGTTATTGCCATGTATTATTTTTCATAATCTTATTCTTTTATATTACCTTAAATCAGGTCATGGGAAATACTGGTGTGAAGCTGACTAACCCCAAATTTTTGTTTCAATGTTGAAAACTTGCAATGGGAACTAATACTTACGAAAATTATCTTAAACATTTGTCTGAAACTTTAGAAAAATAATAAAATAAATCTGGTTGGATGAAATGCGTTGTCCTGTGATTCTATAGATCTTATTATGTAGTTATGTTATTTCTATATCTAAATAAAAAGCATGATATAATGAATCATCTTGGTTTCATAGGTGAACCATGAAGATTTTAATGAAGGTATTATCCAAGTTCAAGCGAAAAAGAAAGCCAGCTTGAATTACTATGCATAGACTTCAATTTCCCCGGGCACAAGCTTTTTGTTTGTGGCACTAGTCCAGGAGGATGCACACTACTTTGAAGGTTCAATAGGAATTGTACGTGTTCCCTCAAATGGCCTTCTCAACCGGATCTTTTCCATTGTTATGTTAAGCGTGGGCATCCAACTGTTCAATGTATTTCTGTTGAAATGGCAGGATTATATTGTCTGAGGTAATTTTATAATATTCTTTTCTTTTCAACAATTACTTGTTTCACGTTGTCATTGCCCGTGATATTCGTAGGCAAGCACCCTGAACCGAGCATAAAGTCTTAACCATCGAGCATGTGTAATTTGAATGGCAAGCACCATTTTGATATGACATTGAGAACCAAAAACTTACAACGACGATGTTTCAAAATTAGTTCATCATCGGTGAACTTGTTGCATTGAGTCTCTTAAATTGTGTGAGATGTGATTAGGCAGGCAACCTTGTGAAACTGCGTTCTAGCAATTCCTCACCAAAGTGAGAGCTTTCTCTTCCACAGCTGCCGTTCACATTTCCCTATCAGCTGGCCCCGCACTGCAGCTCCCCAGCTCCCTTAACACCCTCACATTGTAAGGTGGTGGACATTTGCCCTCCAGTAATCAAACATGGTGCAATTTCACTAAAACTATTGTATTGTGATTTACATAACAACTCCCCCCTCCCCCATTTTGGCAACAAATATTTGTACGCGTTAATTGTTAATGGAACTTAATTTAACTGATTCTTTTTAATTTAATTGATAATTTTGACGTCACAGTTGTTAGTGAAACTTAATTTAATTGATAAAATTGAGGTTTCACGACTGTGACATGATGTGTTCATAGTTAATGGTTTTGTCATCATAGTGGTTGTATTAATTATAAGAATAAATTTGGTTTGGTATAATTATAAATATTTTTCGTTATTGAAAAATTACAAATATCCTTTCAAATAAAAAAAATATGTAACCCATAGTCATGAAGTGGACATTATTATTTTAACTTTGTTAAAAAAAATTAAAAAATTAAAAAATTATTGAAAAGAAAAATGAGGGTGGTAAAATAAATAACCTAAAGAGAATATTAGTTCGTAAAAAAGTATTTTTTGAAAATTATAATATAATTTATAATTCAAAAAAAGTATATAATCATTTTACCATAACAATTGGATAGGAACCTAATGGGGTTAATAGTATGGATTCGTTGTTAGACGGATGTTAAAATTAAGGAGGTATTAGTATTTTCTCAAATAATAAAGAGATCATTGTAATTATATCAAAATTTATGTGAAGTGTTTGAATTTATCCTAATTATAAATATTTGATATTAATAATTGATATATGAATTTTGATAAGTAGAATTTATACTTTTAATTGTAATTGATTAAAAAAACAAGAAAATGTACCCCTAAAGTTGACATCCTCAACTGGAATGGTGTTTGAATGTTGGACCTATACGACGTCGTAGTCTGCGCACACACAGCACATACTAAATCCGAGTGGGCGTTTCCATTCTGCAACTCTGGTGTTTTACTCTCCGGACAGCTATATGTGAGGACTGTCTGACTGTATATATTCAAAGAGCTTCACGTTCATTAACAATGGCGGATTCCGAAACCCTAGTTGCTGCTCAGACGTCTGGCGTAGAAGAAGACGCCAACAGGAACGAAAACCAACCCATGCCCGACGTTCAAAACCCTAGTGACTGTTCGGACTCCGAATCTGACTCCGACTCCGACTCCGAGGATGAAGCCCAAGTGAAGGAGCAAATTGAAGCCCTAGAAACAGCGCTATACAATAATCCATCAGATTATGATTCTCATGTCCAAGTAAAGAACTTTTAGCATTTCCTGACACATATATAGATACTGTTTTACTTATCTTTGTGAAAAGATATCCATAAGCATGAAAATATTGCAGTTTGGTTGGGAAAAGAGTTTGGGTATGTAGACCAGCCATATTTGGTGCGTAATCCAGGTCTGCCTGACGAGTGAAGTTAAATTTGTTATCTGTTACAGACTTCAGAAATTGACTAAAAAATGTGTTAGTTATATGTATGATGTTAATATTTTGTCATGTTATTTTCATATAAAAATAATACAATGTTAACAGCTGATCTTAGCAGCATATATAGCACCATAAGTGAGAAGAGCTTATGATTACAAGTCTTAAGAATCTTTCAGCTACTATGCTTCCTTTTGCGGAGTTTTTTACTTGAAATTGGTTGGGGGTAAGGGTACTGGCGGTTGAAATGCTTTGTGGAGATGTTACGATGACCATCCCATTGTTTTGGTACATGAGATGTCTAGTTTTTCTGATCTACTCCACTCTCTGAGTAGGATATATGGACTTGTTTTGGGTGCCTATGGTACCTATTCATGCCGATGTTTTAATAGATTTTTAGTTTGGCTGCAAGTACGTCTTTGTTTGACATCTTTATGTTACTTTTGATACCTAACCTTGCTGAGGAAGCGTAGCTTCCATCTATGCCCCTTCTATTGCCTTTAAACAATGAATTATTTTCTCTCGATCATCAAGATTTATCTTTAGATATTTATACGAATCTGAAGGAAAATTTCCGTAAATCATATAGTAACCCATGCATGTGCATATCTTTATAGGCATCATATTGACTTGTCTGCTTTCCGTCCTAAGTTTGTGCTTTAAAGACTAAGTTTGGCTATTCCTGATGTTGATTTATTTTTATGTTTTCTGGTTCTTGTAGTATATTAAAATTCTGCGCAAGCAAGGGGACTTAGAGAAGCTGAGACAAGCTAGGGAAGCAATGAGTTCTTTGTTCCCTTTGACTCCTGACATGTGGCAGGAATGGGCTAAAGATGAAACTACTGTTAGCTCTGGGTTTGTTCCCTGTTTAGTTATCTGGCCTGTTGCTTCCGTGGTCACTTGTTTGTTTGATGGTTCCCAGCATATACACCACACTAGATTTATGGGGTGCTAAAGAAATGTCTTTCATTGTGACAACTTTGTCGGCCAACCATGGTTACACTTATTTTTCTGTTTTATCATAAATGTATGCTTGAAATAAGTAACATTCTTTCAGGCTTTCACCAGTGTGCATTATGGTTTATTAGGTATAATGATGAAAAACCCATAATAATTTTAGGCCAGGCCTATGAGAAGCTCATATGTTATCAAGCAATTGGTGAAAATGATCATATATTACAATATTAATTGTGGGCTATTATTGGCATGATGTTTAGTAAGTGGTCCAAAATACTCGATGTAACCAAGTATTTCCCTAAACCAATTAGTCTAATCACTCGAATGATCTTGAATATCCATTGGAAGGAAGTCAAAGTTTAACAGTTTAACTTAGTCAAAATTAGCTTATTAAACGAAGTTTTATGACAGATTGAACTTACAATACTCTAGATTAGGAGAAAAACTGACTGGTCTCTTGTAAACTAAACAACATTCTAATTCTTTTCCATGACGAAGTCCTTGAATAAAAGAAATCACATTTTGGAATTGTATAAAAGAAGGTCGATTCTCTGTTAGTTTTCGGGTGTAAACTTATTTGCATAGAAGCTATTCAAGACATGTCAATATTGTAGGAAGGATGCTGCCGTATTTCCTTCAGGTTATCTTTGGGTGCATGTTTGTCTCATTATAATGAGGTAGGGCCTACGTCTATTGAACTTATATTTGCTTTTCTTTTCTTTTTCAGAGTGGAGGCGTTTCATGCTGTCGAAAAGCTTTATGAGCGAGGGGTGTCTGATTATCTGGTAGGTTCTTGCAAATATTTCTCAAGAAGTAAATGAAATTAGGAGTTAAGTTGTCCAGGTCATGTTTGAAGTAGTATCAGGCTGATATTCCTAGTAAGTTCTAGATAAGTACCATAAAAGGGGTGAAATGAGCCAATTTGCACCAATATTTACTCTATTCAGAGCTTGCATAATCTGTCACAGAAATGCGATTCAGGTGATAGTGTTGGCTGAGGATCTGGTCAGTAGCTAGGTATGTACAACCACAATACTGAATCAAGTAAGAATTAAACAGGTAGAGGATGTATAAAAGTGACTTTCTGGTAAACAGGCAGTTGCATCTTATTTCAACAACTACAATATTGACTATAATAAGTAGAATGGGAATGGTAATAGATGTTTTCAAAGTGTATGCTTCTGCATTTGCAGGCTGCTACTTCTATAAACCTGGCGTAATCTCAGTATCAACATTTACTGATAAGTTTGGTCCTCAAATTACCACAAAAGTAACTTAAACTGAGGTTTCAGTGTCATAGTTGAGTTCACATGATAAAATGTACTGTTCGATATGATTGGCTCCCTGCCACCTACTTTGACCACATCTTTTTGTGTATCATTCTGTTTGTTAATGTCACTTTTTCTGGGTCAGGATTGGGTAAATCCGAGGAAAATGATTATTTTAAACAGAGTGCTATGTTCTCTGGAATATAGGTAGATAAATTATCTGCATCATGGATACAAAGAGAAAGGCTACGTCCTTATCCTGGTTTCAGTTTAATTGCCCTGGAGATGGTCAAGGAGTCTAATAAATGTAGATCTCAGTTTAACTTGTCATTTCAAATCAAAATAATGATTAAATGGAAAATGGAGGTTTAATAATTCCCTAGTGGAAGTATTTGCTGCATATATAACTTTGGCTACTAATGTCCTCTTATTTTCAGATGGGTGGGACCTGACTGCTTTCAAGTAAGATGTTGACTGATTTTTCTTTGTGCAGTCTGTTACCTTGTGGTGTGACTACTTAAATTTTGTCCAAGAATATGATCCATCAGTCCGGGAATGTTCTGCCGCGGGCATCTCAAAGGCAAGGAATCTCTTCGAGCGTGCACTGACTGCTGCTGGGTTGCATGTTACTGAAGGTCACAGGATTTGGGAATTGTACAGGGAGTTTGAACAAGCTATTTTCCTCACCATTGGAGAAACTGATTCTGGGGTTAGAAAATCCTGTTTCTTGTTTGTGCTTGTTCTCTCATGTGGCTTTTATTCTTATGTGTTGATATTTGTGTCTGACGTTGTTTTATGGTTAGAAAGTGTTAATTATGGTGTTCACTATGACTAAGTTGTTTTTTCCTTTCATCTTTCATGTTTATCTTCGTGTTAACTGTCTGGTGAAATTAATATTACGTGTATGCAAATGCTTGTCATAATTCTGTGCTTCTCATCAGATTTGTGATTACTGACGTTTAAACATGGCCCTGTGGCAAAAGGGCTTTACTTATCCTATACTGGGAAAAAGGAGCTCCTTGCAAACAAAAGAAGTGGCTCTCTTAACTTATCTACTTCACCCACACTAGTAGTTATCACATAACCTTATCAGTGATTGCCTGTGCGCCCAATCTTGGCGTCAATACCTGGGCTATCCTTGTTGATTTAACTTTTCCTTCTCATTTAATTTTGTTTTTTCAGTTATTAGTGTATGTATGTAGGAAGTTCCTAACAGTATTATTCCACTTGTGTGATTTTATTCATGCATATACACTGTAAGATACCAAACAATTGGATGCAATGTCTGTAAGAAAATAGAGAAAGGAGGAGCATAGAGAAACAATTGTTGCTCTTTCCGGGCTTTTATTTGCTTATACTTCCTTCTTTTTCCAGTTTGTTTGCTGTAACTGTTTCCATAATGAGTAGATGGATATATGAAAGATCTGGTCTTGCATAGATGTTTTGATGCTTTGCTTCTCTCTGCAGTCCAGTTTCCTTCATGCTTTTTTCCTTCATTGGTTATTTGTTGTTTGCAAAAGGCAAGATTCAACAGCTACATCTTTAGATGACTGAATCCAAGTAATACCCATCCAACCTTCCAATATTTATGGGGATGATATTGCCTTAAGGAAATGAATTCTTGTTAGTTCTTGACTGATATTGGCACAATTTCCATGACGCCAGTTGCTAAAACAGGACTAGCATGATGACATGACTTGCATACCCGTGAAGCTGTCCTTGGTATAATAAGTTGCTAACCAAGCTTGATAATTATGTAATGAACTTAAATCTAGCTTGACATTAGCTTGAAAATAAAATGATTTATAATTCCAAATCCTCTACTAAAATAATAGTATTGTATGGGTTGGGACGGTTTGCTCATATGATTGGCCAGGGCTGGGCATTGTGGTCATTTCTCTGAAAGTCTCCTTTTTTGTACACATTCTTCTGCGAATTCATCATGTACCAAATTATACTGCTGGTTGGATAAGGTATTGATTTCCTAGAGCTCTTTTTCAATTTGAAACTGATTATTGTTCTTCAGAGGGAATATATCTTCTTGTCACACGCAATTTCCCGTGCCTGCTTCTTTTGAAACACTACTGCTGAATGTTGGGGAAGAGTAGGTAATTGCAATTACCAAGAGAATATTTTAATCAGTTGGCTTGGAACTTGTATGTTTACTGATCGAAATAGTTCTATGCGTTTTGAAGATAGAAGTTACCTTAATAAATTGTAAATTCAGAAGAATGGCTGATTCTAGTGAACTCTTTGTGTTTTTGCATGTATCTTCATGAACTTTCTCAGCTAGTTGTAATAAACTAATTGGCCATTTCTTTCTTGTCAATTGGTATGCTCTTTCTCTAACCATGTAAGTTTCTGTAAATGATGTTGGCTTATTATTTTTCAGGCAAAAGAAAAGCAGATCCAGCATATACGAAATTTATTTCATCGTCAGTTGTCTGTTCCCCTTGCTGACCTAAAATCAACTCTTCTCGCCTACAAGGCGTGGGAAGCTGATCATGAAAGTTCCATTGATATTAACAGTGAAGTATTGGAAGGTCTTCCATCTCATGTTGTCTCTGCATATCAAAAGGCATTGGAGATGTTGAATGCTCGTTCTCATCTTGAAGAACAAATCTCCAAGAAGGAGATTGACTCAGAAAAACTTGAGGAGTTCATGGTATTCTCTTTATAACATTCACTGTTTGTCTGCGTGGCAGTGAAGTAAAAGTAGTACCTAAAAACAAAGAGTCAGATACATCAAGTATTTAAAGAACATGGCGTGCTTAACTGCATATGAAGAAAATGAGAACTTTAATTTTTTTGTACCAAGGTGTAGGTTTAAAATGAACATAGATTGAAGAAAATGAGAGTTTCAATTTATGAAGGAGTAGGGAAAATTTATACAGATGGAAATGTGGATAGAGTGTTATCGTTCTAATGCTGAATAGTTGTATGAGGTGCAAAGTAAAGACAACTGAAAATTTAATAGTAGTTTCCTTCAACTGACTGATATAGGTGCCTGGATTTTGTTTCATTCAGTATGCAGTATTTCCCCTAACATGTGCTAAAAGGATACCGATCTGGATACTTCATGGAAAGGGTTCATAGTTTGATTTATATATTTGCGCTCTCAGCTGGTGCTCTGACCTCTTTGAATTTGTTATTTTACTATTGCAGTTCCTGCTTGTACTTCCTTGTTTGCTATAATCTGTGTTTCCACATACCGTTTTCTTGTAAATCAATTCTGTTAATGAAGCATTGCTATTTTCTATACTTAACATACATTTATAGTTTTCTAATAGGCAAGTGCGATTTGGCTGTAAACAATCATTTAGTCTCTTATCAAAATAAAAATGAAAGAAAACAACCAATTGTTCTGTTTTGTTTAGATGAACTTTTCGCCACTCCCTTGGATGTAGTAGCTTAAGGGCATGTTAATTATTGTAATTGATCTTATTAACTTTTCCTCTTGTTTTGGGGAAAAAACTCAAATGTGGAATATTGTGTGTGTGTACCATTTCTTCATCTTAGTTATTCTCATTTTTAGCCGTTGCAGAGAGCCTTTTTTTTAATAGTTTCTCGTTTATGTGTTTTCCATACGGTTTCTTTGCTATGTTGTTGAAATGATGTTTATCTGTAACTTGTTGATTTTTTTCTCACCTAGCATGTTAAGGGATTCGGTGATGTACAATTCTAGTGCATATATGGCCAATTCTAATTATTACTAGAAAGGAAATGATACAAAACAATCTCATCTATGAGTAAAAAGAGTTCTATTTGCAAAATGCAATAGCATTTGTTTCTACTTATTTCACTCTTTAATATTTTTGTAAAAGGTTATTAACGGGTTTTCATGTTCGTGCAGACTTACTTGAAATTTGAGCACTCGTTTGGAGATCCAGCCCGTATACAGATCTTGTATGAACGTGCTATAGCTGAGTTTCCTGTATCTTCTGAGTTATGGCTTGAGTATACAAAATACCTAGATAAAACATTCAAGGTTCTTGTACTTATTTTTGTCTTGTTATACTGACTGATTTTGTCTTTGGATTACATGTACCACACTCACATCTGAAGCTGATCCATTATTGCAGACTGCCAGAATTGTGAGGGATGCTTATTACAGGGCCACAAGAAACTGCCCTTGGGTAGGAGAATTGTGGGTTCGTTACTTGCTCTCGCTGGAGAGGAGCCGTGGTTCTGAATACGAGTTATCAACTGTATGTTTCTAGTGTAGACCTGTAATGTCCTTAAAAGTGATGTTTTGTCTGGCTGTCTAAAACCTCCTATATTGTTTGAGATTTTGATAATTGCACTTTCAATATCGCTTTTATTATTGCTTTATTTACTGTTGTTGGAGAGTTTGGTTGTTTTCCCAAAGTGCTATTTTTCCCTTTCTTGATTTGCATCTTTTTCTTTTATCACCTATTTCCTGAAGAAGCTGTTTTTGACATTCTAGTTGCTTGATCTGGTAAACTATGCAAACTGTTTTGGCATCTTTTTGGCTTTGGGTTGGCATATCTTGGAACATATTATCATACATGTATTTAGTGCTATGACTTGCCTGAATATAGACTAGCAAAAATTGAGAAATAGGTGTTCAGCATTTAATTTTTTGGCGATATTTTGCAATGTTTTTCTGCATGCTGGTCAATCTAGAGCTCATTGTTATTATTTTATTCAACAAAATCATCAAGAACCTGCTCTGAGTTATTTACTGTGGTACTTATATTTTAATTCATATTCTGATTCTACAGTAATTTAACATTCAAGAATATCAAATTATGATTTGTCTTACAAGTTTGGAAAGTTTCACCATTAAAGCTCTATGTTATTTGTAACTTATTTTCTACAATTTAAATAAAAAAGGATGCATTCCAAAAAGCTATGCTGATGTTTAATGCATCTGCTGCTAGATTCATAGCATTGTTGTTTATTCAAATTATTAGCAATTTCGAACAGCCTACTACATATTTGTTGCTGCATGTATTCCATGTCATTGTCCATCTTACATTACATGCAGGATTAATTTGACTCGGGGTTGGGGAGTTTTTATGAGTCACATAATTCTTGTAACAAAATGAACTTTGAGTACATACTATTAATGTGCCTCCGGCATAGTAGTTTTTGCTTCCAAAAATATTTATAACTTCAGTTTATTTATGCACTTTTCTTGAGGGGATGCTTTGCTCTTGCTTTTCTTATTCTGTTTCTCTGATTTCTCATTATTCCAGGTATTTGAGAAATCACTCCTGTGCACTTTTTCAAGCTTTGATGAGGTACAAGGCTACAAGCATATGTATTATGATTAAATATTCTGGAAACGGTGTCAATTTATGTTGCTTGAGAGTTACTGGATATTGTTACTATTACATTTCAAGCTTTGATGTGCTACAAGCATATATCTTATGATTAATTATTCTGGAGATGTTGTCAGTTTGTAGATCTTTACGACTCTTGTGGAAAAATGAAGGGTAACTGTGACTTGGGTTATATTGATTGCCTCTTTCATTCGTTCAGCCGAAATTACAGGATTAGTCTAGTAAAAGATCAATGGAAGTATTGATATATTAAAGAGCAAATGTTGTTAGATTTCTTGAAAGGGTTAACGTTGAATATACCTTAGATAATCATGTGGCTAATGTAAATAGATGATTCGAAGTTACTGAAAGATATCTAGAATTGAAATCCAAGTGATGAGTGAGTAACCAAAAGCTTGGTAGGTTTCCTCCATTCTTCTGTGTATTATGTGTCTTCTACGAATTGCTTCTATTGGTTTTGAGCAAGGAAGGACAGAAGGAGAGTTATGAACCCTCCATATGCTTATTGTTTCAAAAATTGGTACTTTCTTAATGCAGTTTTAAATTTATTTACCTAGAGATTCTGTTTGTCCTTTAATATCATTGTTGCTTTCAGCAAGTTCCTAATTTGACCTGTGTTTTCTATTCCAGTATCTCAACATATTCCTCACTAGAGTAGATGGGTTAAGGAGGAGAATATCTGCATCCACACAAGTGGTGGATGGTTTGAGTTATGCAGCTATAAGGGATATATTTCAGGTTTAACACTGTAGCCTTTTTAACTTTTGATATCTGTTTTCCTACGCTAGCGACTTATAGTTTGCGGCAGTCTTTACCTCCCTGGTTCTTTAGCTTGTGGAGTTAGCAATGATTTCATCAAACATTAGGTATTGTTCTCTGTTTCATTGCCTTGTATGTTGAGTCTTTAGTTAGAGAACAAAGCTCTTATGAGTCTTCTAAACTAATTAAAACTCAAAGGATCTTTGACACATATGTTGAACTATCAAGGAATGTGGCTTTGTTGGGGTATCCACTTTGTATTTCTGAATGGATCACCTTGGAAATCTGATAAAGAAGACTTAGTTGTATTTGTTATTACTAAGCCAATTTGGTGATTTAGCTGGTTGACTAAACAGTGTGGAAGTCGGCTCAACTTTTTACAGAACATTGAACTGAATCAACAACCATCATCCGTTTTGTACGATTGTTGCATCTAGAAAATGCTGGCTTGTTAGTATACAGATCTTCACATATTCTCTAAAATTAATACATTGAGGTGATGTGAAAAAAAGAGCCCTCAAGACTTGGGTTAATATGCACATGCCTTTGGTAACCACACCTCGCCAATCTCTTTGTAGATTGATAGGCTTCACAAAAATGGAAGCTTCATTTGCATTTCTATTTATTGCTTCTGTTGCCGTGAGCAATGTATAGTTGGCGTTTTGCATCATTGAATCTTTGTTATTACATTACAGGGATCTAACTAAATTTTTGTGTTTTATTTGTGACAAGGGTCTGTGAACATTGTTTACGTTTCATTTATTTTCTTTATACTCAAATCAAATTCTATCTTTTGATTCCTTCGAGAATTATGTTAATTTATTTTGCTATTTTTCTTCACTATTATAATATTATACTTCTGGAAATTCTGCCTTCCAAAAGGCAGCCTTGCCTTCCCCTTGGTAAAATATTTTAGTACCCTTGGTATTCTGTTCGAGAGATAGTGTGCCGTTGTTGTTATGACTTGGTGAAAATCTGATATTGACATCTGTACGAGACCTTATACTTCTTCATCTTTAAACCACGGAACAGGAAATGTGCAAATAGTCAATTTTTGCTCTCAATTTTTTACTTATCAGACTTGAAGCCAATGAATCACTGCTTGGAGTCTATGCTATCTCTTTGAGTACTAGTTAACGCTTATGGAATATGGACGCACAGACACCACATACCCTCCTCTGTGAGAATATACCATACATGGAATTTTGGCTATATTTGGACTCTTGGATCTATGTCCTCAAGAAGGAGAATCCATTGACATACGTTTAAGTTCTTCTGATATTTAGTTTTATGTCCTGCGTCTCTTTCTAAGTTTCAAAAACTGCACTGCTTAATGTTTGCAGTCTGTTTTCTGTTGACCGCAAACTCTGTCCTGTGTTTATCTTGCATTTTTATTTACAAACAGAGTATGATGAGCTGTGTGATTATATGAATGCATCCTTGAGTTAGGTGCTGCTATTTTAATTAGTAAGGTCCTATTTATGATATAAAGGCTTACTCAATTTTTGGTTTCAGCGTGCATCAGATTACTTGTCCCCACACCTTAACAACACGGACAAGTTACTTAACATGTATAGTTATTGGGCCCGTTTAGAGTTAAAATTGGGAAAAGATCTGGTTGCAGCTCGTGGTGTCTGGGAGAGCTTGCTTAAGATTAGGTAACCCCCCCAACCCCCATCTCCCCTTTTCCTTGTTCTTCCTGACTACATTGCTTTGTATATCATAGAACTGTAGAACATTTTTTTTTGGTCTTTTCCAGTGGGTCTATGCTGGAAGCTTGGCAAGCTTATATAGCATGGGAGATTGAGATTGGTCATATAAATGAAGCTAGATCCCTCTACAAGAGATGCTACAGTAAAAGATTCCCTGGAACAGGCTCTGAGGTAAACTTTCATGCAGCAATAGTATTTGTTTATTTTGGAAGGAACTCCCTCCTGGACCATTTCTACGATCCTGATCCACATTGAGAAGTGTTTTAATATAAAAACATGCACTTGATTATACTTTTCAGTTCTTCCTTTTTCCTCCCTTACTGTTATGGGGGGATATCTCTTTCCTGTTTCCTTCTCCGTTTTTCTGGTTGGGTGATGGGGTGCCTGGATTAAGGATTCTTCTTAAGTTTACACAAAAAATAAAGTGACAATTCATGGTGGTTCCATTGTTTCCTCTCTATGGAGTTGGGAAAGGGTTCTTGTATCACTTTGGGAAAGGCGTGATTTGAAAGGGGAAGAATGCTTCTGAAACTCACTTGGGGAGGAAAAAATACAACTGTATGAGGTATTTATATATAGAGTCAGGTGTACTACAGTTACGTGCTGCAGATAAACTGTATACACGATGAATAAGGATAGAACTTATTTTACAGTAAGAAGAATTGAGGGAATTGATGTTAAGATTTATCGTAAAGCTGATGATTTTTGTGCTCCTATGCTGATGTTGCCGACTAAGAAAAGTGCAGCAAGGTGTAGAAGAGCATGCCCTAATGATATTTTAACTAGGATTTCTCTGCATTGGTGTTGTATTTACCATGTGTAGTTATTTGGCTGCTCCAATTGGAGTTAGTGCAATGGATTACAAATTTTTTTAGAGAATTTTCAGCCTGATTTTTCTGAGATTTTGATGAAAGAGGGGCTAACTGTCCCTGTAGCAACGTATGAAGGTACTTGTTCTTGTCTTCCATTTTGGGGAAGAAATGGTTCTGGGAAGAGAACCAAGTTAGTCAGGCAGCACAACCCGTTTAAACGCTGGTCTTTTCTCTTTCGTACAGTGTTATCCTATCCATGTTAGGAAAATCTAGGTGGGACTCTATATACGACATGGCTTATTTAGTTCCTCCTTGGAATTTGTGTCTAAGAATTCTGTATACCGAGCACCAAAGGTTAAGCATCTTAACAAACTCCATGTTAGTGTTTCAGATGACCCTTCCCGCGTCTTCTGTGCTATGATGGTAAAATGATTACCTGAAGAACTAATTCAATTTCCTACTTTGCTTTTGCATGTAGTTCTCAGTTTGTGTTTTAGTTCTCAGCATCAGATGCACTTCGCTTCACAAAGCTTCATCATATGTTATTGCTTTTTGCTTAAACCTTAAGCGGGTTTGGATCTGTCTTGTTGCACACAGTAGGTACATAACTTGGGATCACTTGACATGGAGAATAAGAAGTATGTAGAGGATTAGGATCCTTCGGTACAAAATTTTTGGTACTTCCTGGGTCTTTGGAGCATAAGACAGAATAAAAGATTGATATACATTCTGCGAAGACTCTTTAGGCTGAGAGTAGAACTTGAGTTGTTCAAATTAGAGGATTTAGCATAAAGCAATAAACAGGGAATGGCTGGATCATGTTTGTAAAATGGTTTGAGATGGTTATTCAGTATTCTGTTGGTATTGTTGCTCCGAGACAGAACAACTTGCTATGCTTATTTGATATTTTCAATGGAGGATAGTGTGACTTAACAATAAGTTAAAGACTTAGGGCATTTCTGGTTTGTTGGATTTGTTCCACTTTTGAATACCTGAATTTAAAGATGTCCGATTGGGGATGTAGAGTACCTTCTCCCTGTCACAACAGATTTTCGGCGGACTTCTCTAACAAAATAAGAATAATCAAGTCTTCTTTAAAATTTTTTTAATAGCATAAATTAATAAAATTTGTCAGAATTTAAAACTTTCAGATTGTAAAATGCCAATCTGCTCTTAAGTAGAGTATGAACTAATTTTTACCATCAACTCAGCTACTTGTTTTTGCGATGCATTAATGACTTATCCTATTATCTAAACCTCGAGAAGTCAGTGTAGATCATCGTAATATGGCAAGTATTATTGCACAAATACCTAAGAGAAAGGGAGTAGATATGAAAGATCAATTACAAACTGGGAAATCATTATTCTTCAAGCTGTTTCTTGTTTATAAGAGAATGCGTCATTAGACTTGACATGAACTTTGTATTTGTTTTTTGAAGTTTTGTTCATGTTTTTTAACTATGATAGATGTGATACCTTGAATTAGATGATACCTTCCTTTCCTAAAAAAACAGAATCATTCAGGACATCTGCCATTCTTGGGTGCGCTTTGAGAGAGAATATGGTTCCCTGGAAGACTTTGATACTGCTGGTCATAAGGTACTAACTTCTGCTTTCTACTTTTATTTTGCATTTGCCTCTCACACTGCTTATTACTTTTGCCTAATGAACTTTGAGGCCTATAATTTCAATAAAGTTTCTTTACTTGAAGGTTTACATGGTAGTGTGAGAAGCAATGCATTTCTTATTTTCGCATTGTGCTACATACCAACCACTTGTGCAGGAGCATAAGTTGTTTGTGGACAACCTTTAATTAAATCTGACTATGTTTCCTGATCATACAATGCATGCGGAATGTTGTGCCAAAAGATAAATGGGTGAAACAATTACTGATCCAAGGGTCTAATTGTACTGTTAGTTTATTTTTTGAAACTTATCCTCTTCGCTTATATTGTATTTTATGTGTAAGTAGGCTGAGCCCCCTACACCTCTATACACCAACACCTCTATACATCAATAGAAGTTATAAAGTTTGAGGTAATTCCCAATCATATTTACAGATTGGTGTATTTCCTACGAATGTTGTATATTGGGGGTGGGTGGGAGGATGGCAGTATGAATAATGTGTAAGTCATCTTAATTATTTGTTAACATCGTCAATACCTGCTAAAAGTAAAAGAGCAAATTGCTAAAAACTCCTAATAGTAATTGACTTCTTAGATTTAGAACTTTAATGGATCAACTTTTTTTACTGAAATTTCTTCTATTAGGTTAAAATTGATTTTTATTGCTGAAGATTTTAATTTTAACACCCCCATGTTTCATTTTGTTGCAGGTGACCCCTCGGCTTCAAGAGCTGCAGCTATTTAGGTTCCAGCAGGAGAGCAAATATATTGGTCCGGCTATAAATGAGAGAGAAAGTTCTAGGAAAACCGCTCGTGAAAAGAGAAAACCACCTTCGAGTTCGATCCATGAACAGTCTCCAGCTAAACGTAGCAAAAATATGGCTCAAGACTTGAAGAAAACAAAGGAGAATGATAAAGGTCAGCCAAGGCATGCAGCTGAAGCAAGTGAAGCTGCTGCATTAGATGTCAATAAAGCAGAGAGTACTGGCTTGCAGGAATCGAAGGATAAGTCCTCAAAACGATCTGTCCCTTTTGATGATCAATGCACAGCTTTTGTTTCTAATCTAAGCCTCCAGGTGCGTCATTGCTAGCATTTTCTTTTGTGACTGCTTGTCACTAAATCATGGACAGTATTATTCCTTCTCAATTATCTCATTAAGCTTTCTGCAGGCAACTGATGATGATTTGCGTAATTTCTTTGCTGATGTTGGTGGAGTTGTTGCTGTTCGGATATTAAAGGACAAGTTCACCAAAAAATCAAGAGTAAGTTCCAGAGACAATTTACTCACCTTGGGTTTATGAAGTTTACCTAGAGTCAAACTGGGTAAAGATGATGCATATAAGTATCCTTGTAATGCACCTATAGTTGATCTTCATATTATCTGTTAGAATTTTCTTTCATACTGGAAGCAGATACGCTTGCTGATCGTCATTGATGTTGGTATTGGCATCTACACTACACCTATGTGAATTATCCACTGTATATTCAGGTCTCCAGATCCTTGTGTCACTATATGCTGACTTCCATCAATGCAGTTGCTGATGAAGGAGCCTCTTGGCTCTTTTTGCTCTTGTTTGACCGAAAGTATCATGCTGTTCCATTGTTCATCTTAGCAGTTGGCTTCTCGTCATTATCTATGACCAAAATAGTCAACAAAATGCTGAACTGAAGTCAGGTCCTATTAACAGTCTTATCCAAGTCAGATACAGTAGCCTGGTTAAACTGAGACAGACTGGGTTAGGCTGGTCAAAGCAGGCCATTGTTCACCCAATAAATTAAAAAAATCTTTTTGTCTTCATAGTGAATCTGCTGGGTCCCCAGAGTTGGAGCTGACTATGTTTTGTTATTTGGGGCATTTACTGATCCATTTTTGTCGTGTATTGTGATGCTTTTGATGAATCAGATTGAGTTTGGGTGGTCCCTACAGTTTCCGGTTGGCTATTTTATATTTTCATTGGGGCTTTTGTGATCCGTTTTAGGTGGTTGACATTCTTGCCTAATTCAATAGTAGTGTTCGTGGAGCAACTTCAAGATTTGTTTGCTTTGACAGTGCAAGGAGCATTATTTTTGGTGGGTTTTGTAGATTTGTTCTATTTTGGGTGAACGAGTGGTTTCGTGGCTGAGTTGTTGATTGTTGTGTTCATGTTGTTGCTGCAATCAAAGAGGTGGATTCGGTTAAAATTGGATTGTGGATTGATGTCGTTGTTGGTCTGCCTAATTCTCAGAAGTCAGACTGCCTGAACTCATAACAAGTTGTTGCAGTGTCGTTTAGTTTTTTGAATCAATGTCCTGTCCACAGATCCAGTTGACTACAATTAGTTTGGTTGGCTAGTCACTGGTCAATTTGTGGTCGGCTATTTGCAAGTCATGTCATCATTTTTGTGGTCATTTAAGTGCCTTTTTCTTTGAATTTCCAATGGTGCAAGATTAATAGAGTCGTGGTATTTTTAGTTATTTTAAGTCTCCTTCAGATAGTTTTCTGTTAATAATGAATTCTGTTGGTTTCTTTGTGCACCTGGGACACATTGCTGAAGTCCTATGGTGTTCTTGTAAATACTTTTCCTATTTATTTTAACTTTTGTTCATGGTTTCACTCAATGATACCTATCATCTAGGAGCCTGATTGCTATCAGTTTAAAACTTAAATCAGAGATTCAAACAGTATAAAATCTTCGAAGCACATCTTTTATGTTCCTTATTTCTCTTGATAAGAGAAAAATACTTAGGTTAGATAGTAATCTAGACCTTGAGTGTGATCTCCATCAAGAAGTTCAGTAGCCTATTGTAATTATTTGCGCTCGAATTGTTTTACGCATGTGCATATGAGTTAGACAAACTATATTGATACTTGGTATTTTACCTGTAATTTTGTGAAGGGATTAGCATATGTTGATTTCTCGGATGATGCACATCTTGCTGCAGCTGTAGAGAAGAACAAGCAGATTTTGTTAGGTAAGAGATTAAGCATTTTGAAGTCAGATCCCCAGGGCAGGAAAAAGGCTGCTGGACGAGGCACTAGATCTGAGCATGGTAAGTTGAGACATTAGGTTGTTTCTATCTAATGAATTTCTTAATGCTGCCTATTTACACGGTTTATATTCCTGTTTTGTTCTCTTCTGCTGCTGCCTTGCCGCTTTAGTATAATCTGGTTGAGGTTGACACTTGGCATTATTTTATATGACAAACCTATATGCTCCATTATGTGACTCACTTCCACATCTGTAATACTACTTCCAACTTGGGTTAGGGAAGTTTCCTCGACCTTGTTGGTAATTGGTTTCTTAGAGATGGATTAGATCAGTAACCATGAGCAGAGTGTATCAATGCTTTGGGACCAATTGTTCAAAATAGAGGGATATCCACTGTGTAAAAGGGTTCGTCTTTCTAGGGATATTATCAGCTACTGACATGTGACTCAAAATCAGGAGTCCTAGAGCAAGTCCACTGTGAGTGTAGTTACGTTCGAAAAATGATTTATGTTGTTAGGTGTGTAACCAAAATACATGCCTCATGGGACCTTTTTTCCTTTCACATTTGAACTTACATGGTAAAATGCAGCTGTTGATAAAAGAGCATAAAATATCAGAAAAAATTCTACTTCTGGAGGTACTTGAACATCACATGTTTCTACTACATTTCTGATAGGGTTATTACTTGAACTCATGTCATTTATTTTTTATGTGTGCTTGAGCGCCCATAGTTTTCCACTTTCCTTGGTCGCTAAACAGTGCTGCCATCCAGTCGAGTAACAATTAATTACCTGTTCTGCTGTTGCATCTCAAATGACAGGCAATGCTGGAAAACGAACCAACAGTACATTGAAAACAGATTCACAAGAGACTTCCAAAGGGCAAAACAAACCACAGGCGCAAGCTTCGCATTCTAGAAATGATGAAGATGTCCAGCTGAAGGGGAGGAACACATTTGCAGTTCCAAGAAATGTGAAACCCCTGGGCTGGAGCAGCAGAAGTAAACCACAACCTGAACAAGATGAGGAACAGGAGGATGAGACCCCAAAATCCAATGATGAGTTCAGGAAGATGTTCCTGAAAACATGATTGTCAAAGTACAAAACCAATTTACTTTGCATCAAGTAATTAGTGGCTTTGTTGAAATGATGAATGCCATGACCAGTGCCTCAACATATGATATCAAAGTGGATTTGGCTTATAGATGTTATTAGTCTAGATGTTTCTCATTAACTGATGTGTATGTATGTTATGTTGAGATTATAACATACTCTGTTAGTCGTGTAAAACAGTTGAAGGATACTTTTGATTCCTCGGATACGGATGAGTAGTGGTGATTGGGCGACTATGTTGAAACCTGTGTTTGACAGATAGCCTATTGACCGATCCGTATGTGTTGTTGCAGAGGTGCAAGAATATGCAACGAGGTCAAATCGACATTGCAGATTGTAGGGCCTACCTTCCCATTTTGCCAACCCTAAACAGAGTAGTTTAGTTTGTATTGAGCTTGTGTTAGTATGGTGTAGTTAGCATGTTATTCATAAAATCTACATCTTAAAAATTACAACTAAAGTATACAAAAAACCCCCCACAAAATTTCAAACACTAGAGAGTATAAAGAATCCAAAACCAAGCCTATTTTTCTTTTAAACAAATTTAGAGAACTACACAAATATTTCAGAAAGGGAAACAACCATAATCATCATCATCATCATCATCGTCACATAGCACTCCATCCCAAGTGGGCATCAACTCTGTTGACATGAGTATTGCAAGAAACAAAAGAAATCTCAAATCAGAAGCTGAAATCCCACTTAAAAAGAGTGGTGGTGGAGAAAACAAAGATGATAAGCCACTACTGCCACTGACTACCCTCCCTCTTCACCTCATGAGAAGTAGATGACAGATAGATAGTGGCAGAAGAATAAACCAAAACCAACACCTTTTGCCTCCTCATTTTCATCTTACTCTCAGCCCTTCGTCTTCTCCACTAACTCTGAGGTATCGTTCCCAATCCCCCCAACCCCACCCCACTAAAACGACGCTGCCACCAACTATAAATCCCCACAGTATGCACACGCATCATGATATCGATCCTCTCACTGTCAACCAAACAATTGCATGTGATATGACAATGTTGACTACGATCCTGTTTATTTTTTATTATTAGATTGTATAACTAAAACAGTATCTGTAAAAAGTGTTTAGATTGCATTATGTAGGTTCATTTCTAATTCAAAAGCAAATACTCATTACAGTTTAGCTTAAATAACATCCCAAACAGTCTTAAAGAAAATATAGTATTATCTATACATGATTTTTTTTATCTTGTCACTCAAATAACTTACATTACAAAGTAAATAATTTAAGTGGACTAAATGCAACACTTCATCGGCTGCGCACACGCACACCCACACCCATCCTCTCTACTTTAGAGCTTTGATATATGTTCGATTTGTATATAAAAACAAACAAAATCAATTAAAACATGGTGAACTATGTATCTTATAAAAATACAAGTAAATATTAATGACATTTTTTTTGTTGTTTTTTAGACACAGAAAATGGATAAATTACATTTTTGGTCCCATAAGTGGACCCGATTCCAATTTTAGTCCCATACTAAGTGCAATTCGTACATTTGGTCCCGTAAGTGGATTTTTTTTTCAATTTCAATCCTAGTTGGGGATTTTCGTTAAACTTGACAGCTGCTGCCGATTGCCGTTAGGTCGTTTCTCACGTGATTTGCACGTGAGAAATTTCACTTCATCTTACGCTGAATAGAAGGAAAAGACTCAAATTTACAGCAGTCAAAAGCCCTAATTTTTTCCCCTTTTCACCTGCGCTTCTTCTTCTTCGTTCACCTGATCTTCTTCTTCGTTCACAGGCGCTTCTTCTTCGTTCACCGACGCTTCTTCGTCGTTCGTTCACCTGCGCTTCTTCTTCGTTCACTGTTCCCTGTTTTGAAAAAAATCCTTTTTGCTAAGTTTTTTTTCTTTTGAAATACTATTGTTCCCCGCTTTGAAGGCAAGGTTTTGGTGAGCAAAGTGTCGGCCATTGTTGAAGGCAAGGTTTTGGTGAGCGTGGGTAATTGACATGGCTATACGCGACCCCTCAGTTTTCGAAGCAATTCGGGTATTATAACATTTGCCCTTGCACACATCGGCGGATCTTCCCAACGAAAAAAACCACATCCACTTCTTTTTTCGTACACCCAAAAAACCTCCTACCTGGGTTGTCGTCGGTCCATGAAGTTTTCGAAATCGCAAGCCTTCCACAATGACAACAATTTTCTCTACTAGCAGCCATATTTTGTGAGATTTTTTTCTACTAAATGCAAGAGAAATGAAAAATTGGGAGTTAAATAGAAGGAAGAGGGGTATAGTGTAATTTCCCACCAAATTGTTGATTTTCCCTCCAATTTTCCATGTTTTCCCTCCATTTACAACAGCACCTAACGGCAATCGGCAGCAGCTGTCAAGTTTAACGGAAATCCCCAACTGGGATTGAAATTGAAAAAAAAATCCACTTACGGGACCAAATGTGCGAATTGCCCTTAGTATGAGACTAAAATTGGAATCGGGTCCATTTGTGGGACCAAAAATGTAATTTACCCACAGAAAATTAAAAGGAAAAAGTACACATTATAAATGAGCAAATTATCCTCATATTGCATTAAATGCAAAATAAAAAGAAATAAAGTAATGAAGACTCTCCTCCTATTGTCCACTGCTTCGTTCATGCACCATCACAACGTTCTTATTTGCTTTCCGTCATGCAATGGAACAGCAGGATTCTGCCAAATCGAAGGGAAGTTCCTACATTAATTTCTTCTTCCTTCTCTGTCTTTGTCCTCCATTATTCCCACGTTTGAAAAATTCCACAAATTTCTCACTCTTAACTAAGTGGGCCTCTTTCTTTTATATGAAACTTGCTAACCATTTCTTTTTTTTCCCCCAGTAAAAACATGTTTCTTTTCTGGTATTCATTTGCCATCCTTTCTCTTACCACGTTTCTATCTCGAAAACTAGGATGTTTCCCCACCAATGATTGTTGCATCGTGATTTACAACTACTGAATATATTTTTTTAGCTTTACCAATACCATTGTTCTTCAGTTAGTTTGTTTTGGAGGAAGTTCATTACATTGATTTTTATCATCTGAGAGCAGCATGAATTTGTTGTCCCTCTTGGTGCTTTTTTCTTGTCTCTTTGTTGGAGGGTTTTCAGCTGATAAAGTTTCAAGACCCGAATTTGTGAAAATTGGATCAATTTTCTCGTTCGGTACTATAATTGGGAAGGTGGCAAAGATTGCAATGAAAGCTGCTGTTGAAGATGTGAACTCTGATCCCACCATTCTTGGAGGGACCAAACTGGTTTTCTCCATGCATGATTCTAACTACAGTGGCTTTCTTGGCATCATTGGAGGTACGAAATACTTAGTTTTGCACGTATTTGTTGTTTTTGTTCTTGCTCATTCGAGTTAGTATATGTTGTCCCCATTGTAGAAAAGAGTTGAGTGTATGTATGATAGATGAATAAGTCTCTTTCAATTCCTCTGGCTCACAACAGGATTGAAGTACATGGAGACTAATACAGTAGCCATAATTGGGCCACAAGCCTCAGGAATGGCTCATATTCTATCACATCTTGCAAATGAACTCCATATCCCAATGCTATCGTTTACGGCATTGGATCCAAGCCTCGCCTCCCTTCAATACCCTTACTTCATCCAAACTGCCCCTAATGACCTGTTTCAGATGACAGCCATAGCCGATATGTTAAGCCATTTCGGTTACAGAGAGGTGGTGGTTGTTTACCCCGACGATGAGCAGAATCGGGGCAGTATAACAGCTCTAGGGGAAAAGCTTGCAGAGAGGAGTTGTAGAATCACTTACAAAGCTTTGCTTTCTCCTGAAGCCTTAGCAACTAGCGAAGAAATCATGAATGAGTTGGTTAAGGTATCGATGATGGAGTCACGTGTAATCATTGTTAGTGCCTTTGCTGTGATTGGGCTTAAGATTTTCAGAGCTGCCAATAGACTTAGGATGATGGACAGGGGATACGTGTGGATCGCCACGGCATGGCTGTCTACCGTATTGGATTCCACTATGGTTTCTGGCGAAGTTGCAAAGTCTATTCAAGGGGTTCTCACATTTAGGCCTCACACGCCAGATTCTGAGAGGAAAAAGGCGTTCTTGGCACGATGGGACGAGTTGAGTAACAGTTCGATCAGGTTGAACCCTTATGGCTTGTATGCATATGACACCGTGTGGATGATTGCTAGTGCCGTTAAGGTGTTCTTGGAGAATGGTGGTAGCATCTCTTTCTCAAACATCTCGAGTTTGAATGGTTTAGGGGGAGGGACCCTGAGTCTTGGTTCCTTAAGCAGATTTGATGGAGGGAAGCAACTGCTTAGCAACATATTGCTGATGAATACGACAGGTTTAACAGGGAGAATTGCATTTGATTCGGATAAATCCATGATACGTCCAGCTTACGATGTCCTGAACGTAATCGGGAACGGTTACAGGCAAATAGGGTACTGGTCTAATTATTCTGGCCTTTCTGTTGTGCCTCCGGAGGTACTTTACACTAAACCACCTAACCGTTCAAGTTCAAGCCAACAATTGCGTGGTGTGGTATGGCCGGGAGGAACGACGGTCAAGCCTCGGGGGTGGGTTTTTCCTCATAACGGGAGACAGCTGAGAATAGGAGTTCCAGACAGAGTGAGTTATAAAGCTTTTATCTCGAAGGATGATAGTACAAATGAGATCCATGGATACTGCATCGATGTGTTCCTCGCTGCCATAAATTTACTGCCTTATGCGGTTCCTCATGAGTTCATCTTGTTCGGGAACAAACACGACAATCCAAACTATGCAGAGCTTGTAAACATGATTGCATCCAATGTGAGTGTTAAGGACTATTAATAGTGAATGCTGTTATAGGAATTTGTATTTGCTGTACCATAACAGGCTATACGCAGGAGTTGGATGCAGTTGTTGGTGATGTTGCAATCGTGACGGACCGTACGAAGATCGTGGACTTCACCCAGCCGTATATAGAGTCGGGGCTAGTTGTCGTGGCACCGGTCAGGAAGTTGAACTCAAGCCCTTGGGCTTTCTTGCGGCCGTTCACTCTTACAATGTGGGCAGTCACAGGGGCATTTTTCCTGATTGTTGGAGCTGTAATTTGGATCCTTGAACACAGAATCAACGATGATTTCCGTGGTCCGCCAAAGAAACAGTTCATCACTATTCTATGGTGAGTTGGTTTCAGAGAGTTTTGGTGATTTGAGTTTAGTTATATGTTACCAGAATATCATTCTTTCCCTGTCTTCAACCTGCAGGTTTGGCTTCTCAACTATGTTTTTTGCACACAGTAAGTGTTCACACCATTTAGGCCAATCGAATTTGATGGAAGCATAGCCTAATGTATTGACTTCCAACATTATTTTTCAGGAGAAAACACCCTAAGCACGCTAGGCCGTATGGTTCTGATCATCTGGCTCTTTGTGGTTTTGATAATCACCTCAAGCTACACGGCGAGCTTGACATCGATCTTGACTGTTCAGCAGTTGGCCCCATCCATAACAGGAATTGAGTCCTTGATCAAAAGCCATCACCGTATCGGATACCAAGTAGGATCCTTTGCTGAAAACTATCTAAACGAGGAACTCAGCGTCCCAAAATCCAGGCTCGTTCCTCTTGGCTCCCCTGAAGATTATGCAGACGCACTAAAGACTGGGAGAGTTGCTGCAGTCGTGGATGAACGTCCCTACATCGATCTGTTCCTCTCATACTACTGCACGTTCCAGGCCGTCGGGCAAGAGTTCACTAAAAGTGGGTGGGGATTTGTGAGTATATACATCTCCAAACTCAATATCATAAAATCAATAACACAGCAGATGATGCTACAGTCATAAGTTAGCTAACATTTAATAACACTTGATAGGCATTTCCAAGAGACTCCCCACTAGCCATGGACATGTCTACTGCAATCTTAACACTATCAGAAAACGGCGAACTTCAAAAGATACATGACAAGTGGCTCAACACGAGAGCTTGTTGGCCGGCAAGCGCTGGGGACGTAGAGCAGCTTAATCTGAAGAGTTTCTGGGGACTTTTCCTCATATGTGGAATTGCATGCCTTATTGCTCTGCTCCTGTATTTCTGCTCAATCATCCAAAAGTTTAAACAATATTTTCGACAACAACCACAGCCATCATTGCAGAGCAGCTCGCGGTCCATACGGATCCAAAGATTCTTGTCGTTCGCAGATGAGAAGGAAGGGGAATCAAGAAGCAGATCAAAGAGAAAGCAGATGGAAGCCTTGTCGGGAAGGAGGAGTGGACGGCAACTTCCAAAATCGAGTGGGAGTGTGAGTAATGACGCAGGCATTTTCCCTGAGGGGCAAAACGGCAATGCAAGTGCTTACTTTAATTGAAGTGAAGTTGCTGATCAGCTCATCAAGAATTTATCTAAAGACAATTACAAGCTGCATCCAGTGTTTGAGCAAACTCACCAGCAAAATTGCAGGAAGAAATAAGAGATGAGATGAAGTTATGTAAGTGGTTTCAATGCAACATTGCAAGTGTGTCTGATAGTCTACTCAAGACAGCAAATATGGCCTTAAACATGGAATTTTCCGAAACATTCTTGGCTAATGTTCGTTCTTGTTCATGAATTTCACTATATTCAAATCCACAAAAATCATAATCTTTACATCCTTTGATTAGAGAGTGCATTATTTTAATCATGTCTGAAAACCCTTCAATCTTCTGCATGCTTTCAAACAAAGTAAACCATCAGTCTTGCTTATTGCATGCCTTATTTTTCAAAGAGAGAGAAACATATATAAGACAAGACTTTACATGTTGGGCCATATATATATATATATATGGGTTGGCTTGCGTCCATGACACAAATGTCTATCTTGATTTGAGGTTACATATATACCTATTTATACAAGTGAAATACACCTATCAACTATAAGAAATGGAGAAGATCACTAAAAAATTAAATGGGAACTTGCTTCTAAGAGTATTTGCCAAAATCTCTCTAATATTTGTGTTGTAAGTGATTGAAATGTGAGTGTGGAGGTCTGAATCTGCAGATATATAAAAACATGCACGCTTATGACCATTCCCAATACGCATTTCCCTTGTATGTAATGTATAGGTCGTAGGGAACATGAGCCCACAATCATAAATCCATTTAATAAGAGAATTTACAACTTAGACTGCCATGTCATCAGATTCACTTAAAACTCCAATTTAAGTGCTGGCATGGCTTACGATATGGAACGTTTCATTCAAATTGGCCGAAAAGGACAAAATTGCCATAATTATTAAAACTACAGGACCAAATTGCAAATTTTAATTTTTGAACATGGTCAAACTTGCCAATCCTTAACTTAGATTATACACATTAGATTATCAAATCCGGAAGCATAAGTAAGTATACTTACTAGGCCATGGATTAAATGACAAATTTGGAAACAAAATTTTGGAAAAAATTGCAAGAAAAATGATTGGTAGATTCTTTCAAATTCTTATTCAATCAAACTGATGCTTTGTATTCTTTAGATTGCAAGATTTCAGAAGGCCCAAGCCTCAATCATATTCATAAAAGAAAATATCTCCAACAAAAATCCAATATTTTGATGCATTTTGCCATCAAAAGCGCCTCATATGTATTTACTTGACAGTTACCCAAAAATAACTTGAAGTTGAATAGTGGACCACATTCAAAAAGCTATCACGCAGAGATAGCCAAGAGCACTACTTAAGTCATGCATGCTTCTAGGCAATGAGGAACATAAACATTCATGTAATAATCTCCAATTCACGACTTATCTCGTGTTCACTAAAACTATAAAGCAATCTGTCAAACAAAAATGTATTCATAATAACCGTGTCGACGCCTTGTATTATCTTGATGTGTAAGAGTTTATTAACTTGCACCCAATCATTGAATTAAATAACAAATCTTTAAGGAAAAAAAAGGTGCAAGCGCTGACAAATTGAATTCAAATTCCATTCATTGAGGGGCTGTCTGTTTCTCTGCTCTCTCCTTGGCATTGGATCACTAAAAACACCCTCCCTGCTCCACTCCTTTTTCCCGCTTTCCAAACACACCTTTAACCCACGTCCTTTTACATTGCATGCCAATGCCATCTCTCCCTCTTTTTAATTCTCATCTTCATCTCTTCTACACATTCAATTTCTAATTTAATTTTCGATTAAAAAAATTAAATATTTTTACATTACTTTTTTTAAAAATAATAGTTGAGAATTTTATTTGGGATATTGATGTGGGGATCCAAGAAAGTACATATTTTTTAAAATAAATCGAGATATTTTTGTAATTTAAGGCTGTGAGAATTAGTGCAAATTTTGAGGAAAAAAACAATAACATTATGAATGTTTGGTTTTCTGGTTGGCACAGCAATCGGAGCAAGAAATAGGAATCCGGAACACAACAACATGTCTCGAAATACTTTCTTTTATGATTCTTTAAATTTAAAATTTTCAAATTCATAACAACAAATTTATTTTAATTTTATCTTTTATTTTTGGGTTTGAAAGTATTGATCCCAATCAAGCATTTCAGTTACTTTTTCTATTCATTGTGATGATTTTATGATTTGTTTTAATGATGAATTGAGTTAGAAATAAATGTTATATTGTACTTAAATTTAAAATTCAGTTCGATTGTAGACATGATAAACTTAAGGATAATGCACAGTCTTCTTTCTTGAGGTTTGGTGTAATTACACATAAATCTTTTGTAATTTGAGAAATTACATCCAGCACCTTTGAAGTTTGTTTCGTCTAACAAATAAGTCACTCTATTAGTTAAAGTTCACTAAATTTGCTGATATTAATAAAAAAAACTGAATGAAAATTAATATCTGCCATCGATTAACTGATTACTGACTTTGCATGTTAAGCAATTTTTTTCGAACTAAACTACCCTTATAACAGTGAAGATATACCTCTTTACATGCATTAACGCGTGAAGACGTATGAGGGCAATTTGGTCATAAAAATATTTATTTGACCTGCAATAAGTCACTAATAAGTTAACCAAGGACTAATATAGATTTTTCTTCTGAATTTTTTGTTAATATAAGCAAATTCGATGAATTTTGACTAACGGAGGGACTTATTTGTTAGAATACAAATAAATTTCCGGAGTGCTATATGTAATTTAATAAACCACAAGAAGTTTACGTGAAATTATACCAAATATCAAAAGAGAGGAATATAATTATCCCTAAACTTAAATTTCAAGATGAAAGAGTACTCAGTAGTGAAAATACTAGGAGTTTAGGACCTTCCAAAAATAATAATCTTGTCACTTAAATAATATTATCGACAAAGAAAAAATATAATTCTTTATATATGTAAATTTTGTAGTTTTTGAAAAGTTAAGATTCTTCAAATGGGATTTGTTTCTTTACATATATTAAAAATTTAAATTGTTTAGTAACTTTATATTATTCTTTACATATAATATTTTAGAAATATCTTTTATTTCACATAAATACATTGAAAATAAATGAAATGGTATTTGCATAGCATGTGGGTTCAGAAAATAATACGCAAGATAGTGGGTCGGACACGTGGTTTTATAAAGTCTCTATATTTATTCCAAACATATTATCATTCTCACAAAAATCCAATTTGACAACCAACTCCTTTTGTTTTAATCCTTCATCAGTAAGATGAGGGCAACAATAGTTGCGACCTAGGCAACCCTCTGCACGTCATGTCCCCACTTTCATGTTCAACTACAAACATATCAAATGAGCATGAATACCAATACAAGTACTGATCCCATCAACGTAACACCATCAGAAGCCTAGTAAGATTTACAAAACCTGACAACAGTCCCCTGGAGTCGAAGAACAAATAACTAGTAAATGTACACGATACATGTGCAGAAGGGATTCGCACATAAAACTTAACCTATATCATATTAAAGTAAGCTTGGAAGTTGGAAGTAGAGACGCACATTCAATCCTCATTTCCTATTAGTTTTGACCTCTTCTCTGCTACGTTGCATATAGCAATCTTGAGATCAAGGGTTTAAATTTTATCTCCACAACATCTTTTATATATATATATATGTGTGTGTGTGTGTGTGTGTTTTTGATATGACTAAATGCAACATTAAAGTTTCTTTTGTGATTCCTTGCAAGACACATTAAAACAAAAGAATATTCATAGAAGAAAAATAAAGTAGTAAAACAAGAGAGGATTCAAAGCCAAAATTACTTTTCCACTTTTCCCCCCCAAACAAAAGGGAGGGGGGGGGGGGGGGGGGGGGGGGGGGTTAGGGGTTGTGAATGATTGATGAGAAGAAGGTGGTGGTGGGGTAAGAGAAAATGAAACATATATATATTGTGTAAAAGGAAAGATAGTCTTTTTATGTATGTTTTTTTTGTCCTTATAAGTTGCTTTGAATCTCATGCCTTAATTTGTTGCCTTCAAGAATGTCTCTCACAAACCCCACTTTCAGATAAAGTTTTTAAAGTTCAGAGAATGTTCCCAACGCCTACACTTTTTTTTTTTTCCGTTATAATTCTTCTAATTTGATCAAAATAATTATTCCAAAATTATTGAAAAATATGTGTGTGTGTGTGTGTGAATATTTGGTATATTTGCATTTAAGGACATGAGACAATTTAAAGTGAGACTATTTATGTATGTAATATTGGAGAAAATGAATTATTGCAAGCACAATGGTTTAAGTCATTAAATAATTAGTTTTTCAATTGAATATCACGAATTCGGATCTTACCATAAATATATAACTCGCAACTGCATGTGCTTGTAGTTTGTGGATTGACAAAGGTCAGCTTTGTATAATTTGATGAAATTCATGTAATCAAGTTGAACAATGTCCGAACAACGTTTTGCACAAAAACATCTCATATTGGTCAGAGTTTCTTAGTTGGGGTGGTCATATTAGATCCGACCAATTCAACTGAAGTGAACATCATTTCCACTTCCACACAATTTGAAAAAAAATAAAAAAAAAAAAGAAAGAAATCTCTACTCTTCTCGATAATTTCGTAAAAGAACTTACAATTCATGATAGAACAAAATAAAAAGTTCGTGTCGTTCTATCTTTTATTATACGTACATATCAACGGTCGACACGCATATAACAGAATAATTATGATATGTACACAGAGAAAAAAAAATCAAAATGTGAAGAAAACACCAGAAACACACACTCTCTCTCGCTCCACATAAGGTTTGAATTGGGTGGGGGTGAAAGGAGACAGAGGCAGCCACAAGAAGAACATGAGATGATAGCATGGAGGGATTTGTACACAAAACACAGGTCATGAATTGTCAAAATCAGTGAAGCAATGTTTCAAGTTTGAAAGCAGAGTGATACTGACACCTTCTCCCTCACTAATTTCTTCTTCCATTAGGCCTAAACTCTTTAACTCAACAAACTACAAATATGATACACAATTTCTTGCCAGTCGCATTTATGGATTGCAGTAGATTTCACCCCCACTCCAAATGCAAACTTCATAATTATTATTTACAGTAATTATAATGAATTTTCGATCATGAAGTTTGTTATAGTTACAAATATTTTATTATTTAAAAAGTTATAAATAACCCAATGTGACAGCCCATTGTACGAGGTATTCGTGATTTTAATGGGTATTTATAATTTTTTAAACAATAAGGGAGTATTTTATAATTATGACAAGCCTCACAGAAGCTCGTTGTAATTTACCCTATCATTTATCATAATTCACAACCCATGAATCAACACTCTTGAAATTAGATCTAATTATAGAAACAGACTCTATAGAAGAGTGCACGTTAATGAAATTTACCTTTTTATTTAGAATCTCTCCAACAAATCCATTAAAAAACAAACATAAAAACCTCGTTAGATCCCATGATTAGTTTGGATTAACATATAATTGTCATCGGAATAATATTTAAATTATTACTTAATGAAAAATGAGCAATTATTAGGTGTCTAAACAAGTTATTTATTAATGATGTTATGATGTCTGGTGTTTAATATTGTCACAAGAATGAACATGCATGTGAAATTAATACACAAATTAATTTCGTGTAGATTGCGGGTCCAAAATTTGTAGTATATTTATATATAAAGGCGTAAATATGTCCAAACGACTCAAATCTATTATTTTTCAAACTTATTTAAACTTTTTAAGCTCAAAATACATAGAAAAGGAAGCAATTAAGCTCAATTACCTAATATTTAATTAACTATATTATTTTTAAATTAAGTATCAAATAATTTAATTTAATTTAATTATTATAAATAATTTTTTTTAAGATTGATATAAACAAAAATAATAATAATAATGGTGTTCAAATTTTAATTAATTGCTATTTTTCTTATATATAAAAAAACAAAAGAATTAGGTAGTATGGATGAATTAATGAGTACTTCAATATGTTTTCAAAGGTCAACCACTATAAAGTTGTGTTGGTCATGCTAGATAGATACTAGACATAAATTGGTATGTCTTTAATTCCTTGTACACAATCACTAAATATTCATATAATTATTTTTTAATTTCAATCATATTCACTATTTCTTCGACTTATTATTTTTTGATTTTATGAACTTAATAATTTTATTTTTTAAAGCCGTTTTACATAAATTTCTTACTTTGACTTCATGAACCTCATGATTTTGTCTTTCAAAATGCATGTTGTCTTTGAAAAGCGTTTTATATATTGCCGTTCCCACAGATAACACCAAATGACGAGACATATGACATGTGGGATCAAATAAATGTCGAAAATTTAGAGAAACAACCTCAAAGGAGGAGTGAGTGAAAAAGCATAGCATGTGTATGCAGAAGTTGACAAAATAGTTATGATTAGGAAAAGAAAAGAATATTTAGTGGGTGACAAACACAAATTTGGGCGTGAGAAATGATCATCAACATCAACCAAACCCCTCCGTAGCCCTTTTAAACATAAAAGAAAGATACCTAAAGCAAAAGTATATAAATCTGCATATATACATAAACACAATTTTGTTTAGCTGTATGCCTTTTGTCCAAATGAAATCATGATGATTGGCATGGCATGTTTTCCAAGACCATAATTTTCTGATAAAAAGGTTGTCTCCATCACACACTATATATTAAAACTAAGACTGCAGATAGCTGCTGCTTCTGTTTGCCTTTCCTTTCTTGCTTTATTACATATATATATACTGTAATTAATAAATATTATTATTACATTATATATAGACCAAATTTGAGTTGACGTCCCTCCACTTTCCGGGCTCAAAATTAAACCAACTTAATTGCTTCTCATAAACCTATATCTATCTTCAGGAAATCTGTCTGATTGTATATTTCTCTTCGTTTGCCGATTGTATATTGAAAATTCATTTATATCTTTTAGTGGGTTCAGCATTTTTCGTTTAAACTCACAAGACTGAAAACGAAGCAATTCTTGGATGGGTCTAAATGAAATTCTCAAAAGTTGTTGGAGTAGATTGTAATTATGCAATTTTGAAAGAAGTCAAAGGTGAAATTAACGTTGTATGTATATAATAGAACTTTGAAAAACATAATGCTGACAGAATCTCCTAAGCGAAACCTAATAAATAAGATGAAAAGTGAGAATCATGAAAATACTTATTCAGGTTAGAGATTTTGACTAAATTAAACCACTCAAACACTCTTCTTAAATTGAATATCAATCACATAACAAATGTATTAGATCTAAACCAACTTGACTTGAGTCAGAATTCTTCATAAGATAATTAAGAAAGAGTAATATTTAAGGCAACATAGGATGCTCAAACTTTTTTCAGCTTGGGGGGGTGGGGGGGGGGGAATCAAACTTGTCTTTTAGAGGGACAAAGTTAAATTTGAAGGGTAAAAACAGTAGAAGACACTCATCTGGTCATTGAATATATACATACATATAATTTGGGATGGCAGTGATGGGATTGGGGTATGTCGCATGTTGATGTCCCTCCTCAAACTAAAGCACTACATTTTCACATTCTTGAAATTTGTCATTTATGTTATGTCTATACTATTGTGGAATGCTAAACAACACTTTCTTGGTGCATCTTAAATGAAATTTTCAATTATTTTTAATAATTATTTTGTGAAATATTATTTAGTTTTTTCGCCTTTCAATTTCAAAAACCTATAATATGAAAGGAAAAAAATACCTCTACAAAATTTTAAATATCCAAATAAGATCAATGATTCGTATATTTTCATCTGACCTTCGCCATGTATTCTATAATACTTAAAATACGGAGATTTTGATACGTAGATCTATATAAATTTGAGTATTTAACCCTATAAATACTCTAAAGCTATTAAGCCTTTTCTTTTGCATTTTCTTTTGGGGCGGACTTGTGGCCGTAATGTTCCCTTTTTTTTTTTTTCCTCATAGAAGCAGCCGTAAAATAAGAAAAACATCCACATGTTTAGCGGGATTTCAACTTATAACCTTAAATTTATCCATGAGACTTTAAACTTAACCACTAGGTTAAGATATCATTGATTATGACCATAATATTTTTAAGTAGATATTGCAATCAATTACCGCCAACAATCGATTTTCAAAGAACACTCCGAGAGAGAGAGAGAGAGAGAGAGAGAGAGAGAGAGGCAGTGCGAAGCAGATTGAATTTTTTATTTTAATTTGTTCTACTTAATATGTATATATATATATATACACATATATAAAAAGATAATAATTAACAAAATAATAATAAATATAATAGGATTTGAAATTAAAAAAAGAAAAAAAAAGAAAATTGAATCAGAATCTGAAGAGGTGTGGGAGGGAAATGGGACAAGAGAGAGTGAAGACAAGAAACCAAAAGAGTCTTTAAATTAGATGGTATGTAGGGGATCATATGGTGGATTGTGGAATAAAGGAATGGGATAATGAAGAATAAAGTGAGTTGGATAACTTAATCCCACCTCCCATTCTCTTATTTTCTTTTTTCTAAATCACTCCCTTTTTTATAAAGATATGTACAATCAAATCAAGAATATACTATCCCTGGATATATACTCCCAATTCTTGTTTTTTCTCTTCACATCAAACCATTTTGGTATCTTAATTTGTTGTATCCCCCATTTCCCCATTCTAATAAATTCTCCATACCCACCTCAATCCATGCCTGTATGTATAAATAATTTCTTTATTATATATATTATTTTATTTTAAATGTTCTAGTCATATCATAAAATTATATATATTATTAGAATTAAATAAAATTAAATAAATATTAGGATAAAATTAGCAAAAGAATTTCAAAAATAAGCAGATGCTGCATGAGAACTGAGATATTTCAAAAATTTACATGTAATTACACCGTATTTCATGACAGAAAAGTATAATTATCCCTAAAATTTTTAATTGGAGTGGTAGTAGAGCATTAAATCAAGAAATAAGTGCAATAATGAGGATGAGCAATTCCCCGCCTGACTCTAACAAACTCCCTTTGGCTGATATAATGTGAAGAATTAATTGCTGCTTCCAGTACCAGCGTTGTACTACTAAATCACAACCCTAACCCACTTCTTCTTGTCCTCAAGTGATTAAGGTTTTAAATTGCACGTTGTCACACCTATGTTGTGTGTGGGTTCGACTTTTTGTCAAAATATTTATACGATTCTACGTACGTTTTAATGTATCTGTTTATTGACTCTCAAATGGATAGACATTGTTTTTTTACGACAGTAAATTAGTAATAAAGACCCTAACCAATACGGAATGGTGCACACACTGATTTATGGGTGTTGCCCGTACTTTTCCATTTATGTAACCAAAATAAATAAATAAATAATTCAGAACCCCCTAATGTCTTGGACCAAGGACAGTTTAGTAATTTCAAAATTAAAAACATGTACTTCACGCAGCTTGGATAGTACTCTAGCTAAAATTTTTATACTATTTCATGTTTTCCTCCACATATATATTGTGATTATGAAATTTTTGTCAAGTATATATATATATATATATATATATATGTAATATAATATAAGATAAGATAAGATATTAATTAGTAATAGAATATCGTGACTTACATGCATGTGCCAAATGTATTTGAAAAAATAAAAATATTCAAATATTTAATTTTTTTAACTACGTTTTTCCCTACGTACATAATTTATGTTCGAGAAAAAAGTCAAATTTATGTCCTCTACGTACTTTACTCATCTCGACCGTATGTATGTCTTCTACGTACTTTACTCATCTTGACGGTAGGTCATATTAGTATGCAAACAGAAGATCGTATATAAGTGGTGGAAATACAGGAATTATACCGTATATGTGAAGAACCAATTATGACCTAAAATACACACGTGCACTAATCATGATTCTAGAGTGCATTTTAATTCATTCCTAAAATATAAAAAAATAAATGATATAGCAAAAATCATATAAATACAATTTTGTTTAGAAAAAATAAACTTACATATATAGAGTATTATATATATATGTAGAAAAATATACATTTTCACAAGCTTATATTATTTCACATAAATATTTTTTTGTTCTCGTCGTCGTTCAAATTCTTGATTTGACAAAGATCTAGCAAATTAAGAGTGAAAAAGACCAAAACAACCCCTCCCCATAAAAACAAAATTCCTATTTAAAGTGAAGATTCGTGTGTTTCTTATTTGGATTTGGGGTCGGGTCTAACCTGATTCGACCAGACGTGGAGACCCAACTTTTGAGATGTTGATCTGTCTGACATCCAATAACTTAGAATTAGGCCATGTGGACCAGATAAGTGGGCAGATCCGGTCCTATAAATATATCCAACAACTTCATTAAATATTTATTTCTGATCTCACGAACTGATTTTAAACATCGCAGGGTTTTAGTTGGAGATTTCCCATCATATTTAATGATCTCTTTCTCTTCTGAAGTTCCCAACTACCCGATCAGGATACCCTACCTGAATGTCCGACCCGAATCATGATCTAAACCTATTTATCAATTACAAGAATTATGAATAAAAAATAAAAGCAAATAAATATGATGATAAATTCAAAAAAGTAAATTCTACGAAAATAAAAACAAAAGCTCTTTTGAGAAAAAAGAAATGTGCAGAAAGCTTGCATTCCAAGAGGACATGATGATCATTCTATTCTCATCACATGCACATTATTTATTTATTCTTTTTTTTATAAGAGAAAAATAAAAGTGAAAAATTGAAGAAAAATGATGAATGGTTGTTCATGTTGAGTAAGTCTGTATGGAGAAGAAATAAGGTAACAGGCTGTGTCTCCTATTTTCACCTAAAACACCTGCACATATGCTTCCCTATGCTGCATTTCTGTCCTTGCATTAATATACTCTTCATTGTGTGTGTGTGTGTATATATATATATATGCAGGCAAAATTACAAACTTAGTCCCATAATTTTGAGTCATTCTATACTTGATCCCACATGTTTTGAGATTTTAAAATTAACACCATATTTGTTAAAAATTGTAATTTTTTTGGACTCTTTTTGCAATTTTTAACAAAACGTGCAGTTTTATTGTAAATCCCGATTCCCGTAAAGTGTGGGGTAAAATATGAAATAATCCTAAAATGTGGGACTAATTTTGTAATTTTATCTATATATGCATAATGATTTGCTTCAAACAATGGATATATAAATAAATGGATTCACCAATTATTCTTTTATTTATAGTTTGAAAATTATGTTGCTAAAATGATTCATCACAAGCCTTTAGTTATATATCATGTATTCCATAGCAATATTTCTATATTTTTAAAACATTAAGGTCTCGTTTGGCTGGGTTGATTATACAGGATATAATTCAGTACTATCTACTCTACATTACAGTAATTTATTTAGTTGGTGTGTATTCAGATCGTGATACTGAAATATCGAACATAGTATGTACGGATGATTGTGTATTCCATCTCTTAAATTACGGGATGGGTACACAATTACGTACGCTTGTGTATATAAGTGGGAGCGAAACGTATTTTAACTTTTTCTTAATATTATATAATCAATTATGCAACAAATAAACCTAAACAAGCAAGAGTTTGAATGTCCAACCAAACACAGAATAACACATCATAAATAAAACTTCCTCATCATGCATTGTCCTATTCCACACATGACCCCATCATGCAATATAATCTTATCACCCCCAATATCTAAATGGTTAACACACACACACACACACACGTCCACTAGTAATAAATTACCTCAAAAAGGACGAAATATTAATTTGGTCTTGCATTAAAATAAATTAAATAAGTCATGTGGAAAATGGTAGTAGACATAGGTAATTAATTTTGATTTGTAAAAATAATTAAAAATATATATAATTAATGAGGACACGAGATATATATATATATATATATATATGCATTGGTCAATGTTAGTATTTATGTGGGTAGTTTTGCATTAATTATAGGTGTAACTATATCATGAGTGACATAATGACACACACTTAAAGCTTTGCATGTTCAAGATTTTGCACTCCCCATTTCCTACTTTTTCTATATATTTATATATAAAAAAAAGATTTTCTATATTTATAAACGAACGTCAGCGTTGTATTAATTTTTAAACATAATAGTTACATCTCTAATTAGATAAGTTTAAAAATCAATTGTAATTATTTATTTTTTTTCACAAAAGGGGCTCGACGTCGTTTTAACACTACTACAACAATGTTTTTTTTTATTTCTTTTTCTAAAAAAATGTGTTTTGTTTATACTTTAAAATATGAAAGATTATATATTATATGCACGTAAGGATGATATGCCACAAAAGATTAAATTTAGGAATATATTCATCTCCACCCTCTAATTAACTTGTGCTCTATTTATACAAACCATTCATACGTACCTTTAAAAAAATTATATATACACTCATTAAAAAACGTCGATATCATTTATACGAATCACTCATATTTTTTAAAAAATTACACCTACAATACTCTAAGAAACGTCAACCTCCGTGTGTTTTTTTGCTGATATGGATAATTTCTGTAACTACAGAAAATGAGGTTAGATATGGAGTAGGGATGTAAATATTAAAAAGTGTTGGGAAATTGATGCAAGTACTAAGTAATGAGCCTAAAAATGCAAAGTGTAAGAAGAAAGAAAAGAGGGGTAAGAGGTTTGGTGTGTCCAAACATAGTAAGTAGTTTAGTTGAAGCTTATTAGCATGATTATGTATATATAGTTTTTGTCTCCCTTTACACGGGTTTTTGAGTTCTTTCTTTAACTCATCTTTTACTAAAATTAATGTTGAACCTCATTTCTTTTCAAGAATTTCAATGTGGGACAACATTTCTCATCTCTCTCTTGCACACACAATTACAAGCAGTGCATCTACCTTTGTCCTTCTCCACTCTCTGACACCACTGCCTCCCTCTCTCTCTCTCTCTCTCTCTATATGGCGTAAACTTGATGCCTGTGTAGTAGTGCAAGCAAAGCAAGCACACCTCTCCCCCCACTTTAATTTCTTCCCTCCCTAAACACACTGAATTCCTCTTTGTCTCTAAGGAAAAACAAAAAAGAAAAAAAAAATTGCTTTTTCTTTTCATCTCTCTCTCTCAACCCTTTAATCTTTGAGCTCTCACTACTGCTATAAGCTCATGTTTAGTGCTTCATTCACTCCCCAAACCAGAATGCAAAACTCTCTCCTTTAGCCCTTCTCTCTCTCTCTCTAGACCTTCTTCTTCATCACCCCAATTGTTACACTTTTTTTAAGAAAACAAATTCCAGACAGCTCCATTTTCTCGGTGTAAGCAAATGAACCCTTCTCATTTACATCTTGTGTTTTGGGATTGAAGTGGTTTTAACTTGAGCAGGAACCTGAGTTACAGTAGTAGTAGTGGTAGTGTTTCAAGAATTAAACCTACCTCTGATTTACTACACATGATGATGATGATGATGATATATATGATGTCTTTCTTCCCACTTTTCTCTTTCTTTTTCCTTGTTTCTTTCCAGTGCTAATGTTTACTTTCTCCATTGTTGTCTACCTCTGTTGCAACAACCATATGCTAACCTTTGACATTACTGTCTTCTCTTTCAGGCAAAACACACTTAAAGAAACTGTGTGAGTTCTGATACTACTACCCCTTCTCTCCAAGAGTGAGTAGTTTCCTTTTCAAGAAACATGGATAGACAAGTGTTGTTGAAAGAGAAAGACAGGTTCAGTATTTGCTCATTTTGAACTCAAATGTTGTTTCTTGTAATTTTGGTTTCCATCTTTAATTCTGTCCTAATTCAGACTACAAATGAGGGGTGTGTGTGTGTGTGTCAAGTGTTTTTTGTAGTATTATATGTTTGTTTCATAAAGAGCGGACAATTATTATAAGATAATTACAAAAGACACAGCACCTTGCTTGGAAATAAAAGAAAACATATCAAATCTTAAGTCAGCCCATCACTTTTAATTTAATCATATTTTTTAGTCCCTCTAATCCCCATCCTGTCTTGTTCCTCCTTTTGGTCTCCAAACAAGAAACACACACACACTGGAAACAGAAAGTGTGTGAGAATTAATGGAACTTCCAAGTCATCAAGAAGGTGATGAGATGCCAATCCCACTGAACAGCATGATCCATCATCATGGGCATGGTCACATGATCCATCATCATGATCCTGCATCCCACATCATCCCTTCTTCAGGAGGAGGTCCTCCTCATCAAATCCCTTCAAATGGGCCCCCCATATCTCATGATCATGAACACGACCATGACCATGACCACGAACATCTCCCATTCAAGAAGATGGTGAGGTACAGGGAATGCCTCAAGAACCATGCAGCATCCATGGGCGGGAATGCCACTGATGGATGTGGTGAGTTCATGCCCAGTGGTGAAGAAGGCACATTGGAAGCCCTCACATGCTCAGCCTGCAACTGCCATAGAAACTTCCACAGGAAAGAAGTTGAAGGTGAGCCCTCTTCCTGTGATGGCTGCTACCCAAATCCAAGAATGGGGAGGAAGCTCTTCATGGGCGGCCATCACAATGCATTAGCATACCATCATCATCATCATCATGGTGCACCATTGATTTCTTCAAGACCAGTCCCACCCCATCAGATGATCATGTCTTACAACATGGCCGGCTCTCTTCCCTCCGAGTCAGACGAGCACGAGGACGGCGGCGGCGGTGGTGGTGGGGTGGTGGTGAGGCCAACTCCGGTGGTGAAGAAGAGGTTCAGAACAAAATTCACTCAGGAGCAAAAGGAGAAAATGCTGAGCTTTGCTGAGAAAGTTGGGTGGAAAATACAAAAGCAAGAGGAATCTGTAGTGCAACAGTTCTGCCAAGAAGTTGGTGTCAAGAGAAGAGTCCTCAAAGTTTGGATGCACAACAACAAGCACAATCTTGCCAAGAAGAACCTTAATCACTCCAACCCTCAAAACCAAGTTTAATTACAGATCCATTCCATCACCACAACTCCTCATCATCATGAAATGAAATTGGGGTATTATTAATGTTTTTCTTGGTTGGTAGGAAGAATGTATTAGTTGCCTTTTGGGTTTTAATTTACCTTATTTATTTTAGGTTTTACTACATTTGTTCTTGGGATATTGTGGGATGTGTTAGATTTGAGGTTTTGCATCCTTGGATCTTGCATTTAGGAGTAGGTTTTTGTTTTACTATGTTTTGCAATAATTATAGTTGTAATGTAGTTAATTGGAAACTGGGGTTTTAGGTCTCATGACTTGGATTGGATTTGATTCCTCTTTGTTCAATCTATTCAAGTTTAGAATGGATTTGCACACTCTTCAAGGATCTCTAGGTACACATATATATTCTTATTTTATACATATATATATATATATATGTGTACAAGTGTGCATGTGAAAATTTCTTATTAAATCAAGACCCTCATACTATATCAATCATATTATAGGGATCTTATTATGTGGTTGATCACTCTTTTTAAATTATAAATACATTAATAATACGATAAATGTAATATTACTTAATCATGTAATATTTTTTTTGTTTTGAGTGCACATACACACATATATATATAGATATAATTTATAAATTTGATGTTATTTTATCTTGTATAGAATATTAGAAATGCAAGTGTAATTTTTCTCCCCTAGCTCTATTTTTGTTTAAATAAAGTATTAAGTGGAATAAAGATTGAGGATGTTAAAGGAAAAAATGATGAAATTATAGGTAGATCATATGATTAATAATTACTTGTTTTCGTCCTTTATGATAACAATAATTTGTGATAGTGGATGCTCACTATTCACTAGCCAACATTCATCAATTTAGTGCCTAATTTTCACATCACATCCTTACCCAAAATATGCATCAAAATCATTTCTACTCTCTCTTACACTAAATATTAATTAATTAAGAGGTGTTTGGAAATTCTTATTTTTGAACACTTATTAGTTTTTTTGTTAAAAATAAATTAAAATAAGTATTTGTATAATTCGCAACTTATACTTTTATAAAATAATTTTTTTTTAAAAACTCGTCTTTAGGTAATAGTCGTAAACTTCTTCCACGAACTTTGCAGCTAAAATTACAACTTTCTGAACAATATATTTCCTACCATGAAAGTAGAATTATTAGTAGTTAGTTCTATTAATTGTTGAAATGAATTTTGAAATTTTAAACAATGAGTTTCAAATTAGTGGTGTGAAATTTTTAAAAGCAGAATATTTTTCTTAAAAAATAGAATAAAGTATTGGAATTTTTTATTTGAGAGAGGAGTTAAAATTGTGTTCCAGGGTGATGTAGCAGCTTTAATGCATATAACTAAAAGCGCATGTATTGTGTCTTTTTCAGTGATGCGTTTTGTCTTAATATTTCAGCACCTACTTAAGGCCAAGCGAACTACAACGCTCATATTTATATCTATAGTAAATAAAATTGTGGTCCCTAACTGATATATGTTTGCCAATTTAAGACTACTCATCCCTAACACATTTTTTTATAAGTTATTTATATATATATATATAAATATCGCAAACACATATGAATATAAATTCACATGAGTTATCAGTTATTGGACAACATGTGATGATATCATCATTTGTTAATTCAATCAGTAGCAGTCCATGTGATACAAATTCATATGAATTGAGTTTTTCAATCAGAATGTTGGACCTAGAATGTGTTTGAATTTGTTATTTAAGTGTTTTATGACAAGGGGTTGAGGTTCAGGTCGGAAAGTTCGATTCCTGGCATGACCTGTTCGAGTTTGGATAATTTTTTTTTTAAAAAAAATTCAAATATTTTAAGTCAAAATTCGAGTAGATCTTTCTTATTCAAACATCCAAAAAAAATTTATTACATCGAGAATTAACCAATCCCACAACATGGACAAATCCATGCACTGAAACATATGTATATATATGGTAGAGTAGGCGTGTAGGTATAATTAGTACCTCGTACCGTATATATTTTGTCTTCATTCGTAGCTTGGTTTTCATACCAAAACTATTTCTCGTTTTTATTTTTTTAATTATAATATAAATATCATTATTATATACAAATAAAACAATTTGTATACGTATATTCATATTCAACCGTAGGACATGAATTTTGTTATTATATGTCCAAAATAACTATGTTAGTATTAATATGATTAATTCAGATAATGAAATTTCGATTTCAATTCGATGGATTTATCAAAATTAGGGGTAACTCTACAGAGGAGAGCAAATGGGAAATGGCCGTCTTCCCGTATTGGCGTTTTACATTTACGATAGACAGATGGAGGTGGAGGTGCAATCTAGAGTTAGAACAGACAATGCATCTAGAGATCCACTTACTGATGCAGTCAAGATGTATGGTTATAGATTGGATGTCGTGGTGTTCGTAACCAGTTGTATCCGTTTTCTTCTCTACTACATATACAGATGAGTTGGTACAGTGAAGCACGTAGGAAATCTATAGATGAAACAAGAATCGATCGTCACAAGGGACTGCAATGGCATTCATATACCAAGACAGGCGAATCACACGGAAGACTGCGATATCATCAGCCGGAGGCAAGCTAACTAAACAAACAGAAAGCCAGCCAGTAGTTGATGAATAACTTGAGTATTACAAAAAGGATGCATGATAACATAGAGAAATTGGAGGAAAATGAGAAATATCAAAACTGAATATACATCACCATTAAGAGGTTTTGAGGCACCAGACAAGTCATGCATATGATAAAACAACGATATACTTAGACAAATTTAAAATCGGCACCTATTTGATTGGCCACTCTAGTCGACTATTCATTCTATCACTGTGCCTTCATGGCACTTAAGGATCTTACACATCAGTTCAAACACCAGTAGCAAGTTTTGTTAGCGTCCGATGCAGAAAACTGGGTTCTTTGGCACCAGGAAAACATGTTTCCCTGATCCCGCCACAGCATTGCCTTGCCTATGTATCCAGTCCCCAAGCATAGTCAAGTCAATTCAGAGACAAGGGAGTAAACCAGAGATCTTTCCAATCCTTCCAAGTTCTTACAGAAATTTAAAGACCTACATGAATCTTATTATCTGACTAATTCACATAGTCGAGCTCTGCCGGGATTAAGTAGTGATTCTGACATAACCCACCCCTGGAACAACGTAAAACCATTAGCCATTGGTGCAAGCAGGAAAACATAGTCATAAGCATCAGCATGGACCAGAAATTTAAATAACAAACCAATCTCTCTCTTCTCTCCTCATGTAGACATCCCAGTTTTAGGAACTCGTATATACCATCACCAACTAGCTGTAGAGCTACTTACTAGAGTCACGAACAAAGAGTGTGGATCATCTCACATTTAAAGGGCTTTTCCAATCAATGTGTGCCCTTTAATAATCTTTCATAAATAACAAGCAATTTCTTTCGTTTACTTCCAAAGTCAACAGAACATGAAATGAATTTTCTTTTCCCCTCTTCCATTATATCTGTGTGATATGGTACACACGATTGAAGATCTCATTCACAAACTACTACATTTTTGGCTTGAAGTTTCTCTGCATCCTTGCATGATCAAAAGTGTTGAAGGACACATAAATGAAGCTTTTCAGGTTCCAGAGAAACCATCTAAGTCACCTTAAGTTCAAGGGTGTTTGGTTAACCTTATCTAAAACATCTTATAACATCATTCATAATATAAGATATTTTTAGACTTTATAAAAAAGTTATATCTTATTAAAAATAAACACTTGATTAAAACTTATAAATTACAGAACTTATAAGATGTTAATAATGACAATTTTGTCATTAGTATGATCATAATTGAAGGAGTTTGTTAAAATCTCAAAAATAAATTACAAACTACTCACAGTATTATTTTTCAAAGAAGTTTGTAAGCTCCAAACGACTTATTTTTTAAATCTTATAAGCTCTTTCTCAAAAAAAAAAAAAAATTATCACACTTTTCGACATCTTATAACTTGTTCCAAAGAGCTTATAAGCTCGTCCAAACACCCCCTTAATGTGTGAATCATCGCAGAATTCACCATGAGATTTAATCCATTTTTCAAGATTAGCAGCCAATCTCCATACTTCATTATGCTATGTGGCTGCCTCAAAGACAATAGGTTTCACTCAAAGAATTAATGAGCATATTATAAAACAGTTATCTAGTGTAGTACATCCCGAATAATTTCAATAGCTCATCTCAATTTCCAAAATGCTTGGTTAAGAAGAGAACAAGTACCTGATCTTTAGCTTTGTTTTTAAAAGGCCCATATAAAGCTGATACCATCTTATACGATTCTGCAATATGTGATTGAAGGTCGCCCAATGTTGGCAATCCAGCTGAAGGATCATGATCTCTCTTTCTATAGGTAGCTTGGTCCTGACTGGAGGTATCAATGATGTGAAGAAGCACATGAGCCTGTAATGCAAGGTGATCTCAGCAAGGAACACTTACAAAAATGCTGAGTATAAGAAAATCACGTCCACAATCTCACATGAAAAGCTGCTTTCAGTATATCATCAGACTTTGCTTGATCCTTGAACAAGGCATAGATATTTCCCTTTGAAGGATTATATGTAATGATGTATCGTTCTTTCTGTCATCAAGAAAATTGATAAAAACTTGTAAGTCACGGTAAGAGAATTTTAAGCAATCAAAACTATGCACACATAAATCATCAAATGTAATGCAAGTGGAAATCCATGAACATTAACACATGCAGATTAGGGGAAGATACAGGCTTGACATCAGTATGATTTCCCAGTAATAAGTAATACACCTCAAAAATGGGCTCCACAGCAAGGTATGAATTAGGGTCTTGGAATGCTTCTTTAAATCTTGGCCCTGCAAAACATCAGAATTTATTCTTGATCAATCTATAATCTCCATAAATGCAATAGTAGTAAGATGACAAACAAGCGTGCATGTGCATGCATTCAGAAAGGCTGTGTGAAAGAGAGACAAAGATAGACATGTATTTGCAAGTACCAAGAACAATAGGTCTGTGTTGTTTCCATGGGGGAACAAAAATATTTTCCATTGAATTTCCCTCTTGCAAACTTGGAACGCGCCCTGAAAAATGAAGAATACAACAAACAAAAGAATCAGAAAGACTTTAATATCTTTCACCGTTGTTAAAGCAAAAGAAAATCATGCCCTACTTTCTCCAACATGAAGGCAAATTCCAGACTCACCTAGATTTGCTGAAAAGTGATTATACTGGTAAATGAGCTCTCAAAATTTCAAGATTAGAAATGCAAGTTTAGCCACTCTATAAAGCCATAAAACATAGCTAATGTTGGTAATGGCTATATCATGAACCACCTCCATAGTTCATCTACAACTACACTACAATCATGCCGTCAAGTTACTTTGTCAATGGTAACAGAAAACAATCATGCTTCAGGTTTCCCTCATGTTAAGTCCCTTTATTTGGGCCGTCTACATTTTCTTTTAGCCTAATGAGAGACCACACGCCAGCGGGAGAGAGGAAAAAAGAAGAAGAAGCAGAAAGAATGCACTTGTTCCAACCTGTCTTCAGGAAGGATTCTGCTGCCACAGTGAATCGTGCCCGATTTAATGTATGCAAAACAACAGATTTCACCTGAAAGGATACAATATACACAGTTTCCATCAACACTTTAAGATAAACAAACATAAGAGTTACAAAGGAAAAGGAAGGAGGAAGGGTTGATATATTCGCATAATCCAACCTCTCGATAAGAGCTCATCACATATCCACATGAAAGCAGAGCAAAAGTGGTGAACAGGGATGGGTTCCTTTTGGCAATCAGAATGCTGAGTCCAGTACCAAGCTTCACAAGAAAGAGTAATGGTAATCAGTTCCAACTAAAATGCAAACGAATTGCTCAAACAGGAGATAGGAAGCAAGACGATTTATAGCTTTGTGGATCGATATGTAAGATAAACCTAGGCACACGAAATCCTTTAGAGTCACTAGATTTTACTTGTGAGCCTTAAATCTGAAGGTGAAGACGTTGGGATGAGAGTGAGATGGTGCGATAATATAGGACAATCAAGTCACTGTTACATAGCTTTTTTTCCAGAAAGGCAGGTTACTAAACCATGTCACTTCATGTTACAAAATTATGCATGAAAGAGCTTCTGGTACCAGTTTGCTTGATGAGGCGAGATTTAATAGAATTTAGAGATCGTAAACAATGTATCTTGATTGAACAAAGCGTACCAGATCAGCAATATTTCCCACACATTCTCCCTTGGCAGTCACATCACCAATATTTTCCCCTTTAGCAAAAGCTTTGTAGATTGGGGTTCGAGTTGAAGTCGATGTCACCGCAGCAACATTCTTTAAGCAAACCAAGATGGATGTATGAAGTTAATTTCTCAGCCTTCCTAGATACTGACAAATGAAAAGCACAGTAAACGAGACTACCTTAGCCACATTGGCAGCACATGCCAATGGAAGAAATAGATGGGGAACAGCTGCAGTTGCCAACTCTACTCCAGCTCCTAACTCCATTAGGAGATCACCGGCAAACCTAAGCTGAACGAAGTTCAAAATATGAGAAGATAAAGAATTGTATCGGACAACATCATAAAACTCTGCTTTCTCTTCAGAGCACCAAATTTAACAATTTATTACCTGCTTTAGATCATAATCAAATTTCTTTCCCTGCCGAGCAAAAAGCATCTTCCCAACCCGTCCCGCGCCATCCTATAAGTGGCCATATTTTACATTCTAAGTTTAGATTTGAGGCAACTGAATTTAGAGCATTGATCAAAACTTGAAAATTGGCATGCAGAACTATGCATTTCGTATGCTAGGTAACACAGCATATATTCCTTCATGAACAAGAGCAGATCGAATCCAACAACTTTCATTATGTACTTTATCATGAAGAAATGTAATTCAGAAGTAAATAATGAGATCCCATTGCGTCCACATAGGTGATACTTCAACTTATGCTTCAATAGTCGGCTTAAAACTCTCAAGTTTTCACACAGTTGCAACCAAGGTACAACACACAATATCTTGCAACTAGTCAACTAATATCTCCAAAATGCAATAGTAAGGTTTCATATGATGCATACCTTGAGAATCCAGTTGATAGCTACAGCACCTGGTGCAGCTCTGTTTCGGGATACTCCTAGAGAACTTAGGAGTGTTTGCGTTGTGAAAACACCCATTGCTCCGCCAAAGAAGTGCTACAACCAAAACAACAGTCAGCACCTACTTAAGCAGTTGAACTACTAGTAACAGAACACACTCAATGCTGTATGCGAATGCACCTTGGTACCATTAGTACATTAGAAGGGTACCTTTAAAGCTCTCCATGTCATGTATGGCACATAAGAAGGAGTGACACTGTCTGGAAAACCTTCTGGGACGACATAGGATCTTATAAACGCCATCAACTCCTGGACCACATAAACAACAAAAGAAAAATGAAGATGACAATGCAACTGGTGACTGATGAATAATAGTTTAGTCATGCAGTTTCAATTCTTGCTATTTCTCTTTTTCTCTTTTCCAGTTTTTAAATACTTTTAGTAGGTGTATGTGGACAGGTGGCTGAGTATTTATGCTTGGCCTCGCACGTGCGCATACATGAACAGACATAACATTCTAGTTAAGCAAAGCTCCTTTCATTCATGTATTTAATGCTGCGACCGATCAGCTGTTTAATATTGAGACCGAATAAGTTACTCAACCAGCTCAATCACAAGTTTGTCTCATTAAGAGATTAGCATATTGCATGTTTGTATAACATAAGAACAACATTACCACTTCAACTTATTAGCTGCAAGAGCCAAACTGGTTACTTTACAGAACAGCCAAAACAAACAAGTTTTCAACTTTCTATCTTGTTGCGCTGGATCTCTCACTTAGCTCCTGAACCCAAATCTAAATGTTCCAAAATAAGTTAGATTGGGAACAATTAATTAATTTAAGGGTTTTAATGCATGGATATTTTGTCAAATGAAACCAATGCGGACAGTTGAAAAAGAAATAGGAAGAAAAGGAAAACAGAACAAGAACACTTAATAAAAGATACCGACATCAATGGGGGCCTGAGGACTCTGCAAGCTAACAGCGCGGATAGAATTCTTCTTCAATTTCTTGGAACCACCACTCCTGACACTAATATTATTCTCCGCGAAGTATTGCCACCGTCTACCATCGATCTCCTCGCAGCAAATCAACCTCAAGCTCGAATCGAGAAACTGATCCTCCACAAACCCACCAAAGCTAGAATCTTGGAGCAAAGTCCGGTCCTGAGGCGCCACAGCCCCCGCGGCGGGCGATGGCGGAGGCGCCGAGGCAAGGTTGGCGCTGATGCGGAGCGTCTCACGGACGAGCATGCGCGTGTCGGAGGATGTCAGGGTTTGGGAGGCGGAATTGGAGGGGTGCTTAAGCTTCATTGTACCCAAACAATGCAGCAAAATCAAGATCAACTCTGGTGAAGGCAAAAACCAACGGTGTGTATATATACGCTGTTGTACGTATATGTATGTGTGTGTGTAGAGAGAGAGAGAGCGGAAGAATTTTGGAAGAGCGCTATATTTAGGTGAACGGAGATTAAGAGAGAGATTTTCTTGTTATGATTTTGTTGTTTTGCTCTGCTCTTCTTTTTCTTTCTTTCTTCCTCTAGAGAGAGAAAGACAGAGAGAGAGAGAGAGAGAGAAGAACCACAGATGGTGTAGGGAGGAGGGGAAGAGATGGGAGGTGGGGTTTTGATGGGGTGACGAGCGAGGGCATGGAAGGAAGGCTTCATGGACACGTGGCAGCAAGAGATGTCACCCAGAAATAAGAGAAACACTACACTGACCGTGACTGTGTGTTCTGTCAGCTGGATTCCAGTAGGGCTTCTCAAAAACAATAATAATAAGAGAAAACCCAAAAAAAAATGAAAATTTGCAAATATTTAATTATTATGCACATTCAATGCATATGAACAATTAAATTAATATAAATAATTAACTTTAATTATATATAAATAAAAATATATTAATTAATAAAAAATTGATTTGCATAGAAGAAATAAATATCGTTGGAAGCATTTTAGGCAATTCATAATTTGCTAATCATACTAATTAATTCACGAATTCCTTTCTTAATAAATAGTATAGATTTGAAAAAAAAAATAGATAATAAAAACTATTTAAATAAAATTTTATGTTTGTAATTCACTGAAATTATTTTAGGAGATTTAACACATATTTTATTATATACACACAAAAATTACCAGTATGTTTGGTTTCAATTTTGACACATCTTTGAGATGGGCCAAAATATAGTGTATGTTTGTCTTGTTTGGTTTTATAAGTTTTGGATATATTTTTTATTATTTTAAAACAGTTCTAATTACTTTTTGTCCAAAAAAAATAATTAATTAAAAAATAATATTTATTTTAATCACTCACAATTAAATAAATTATATATATTTTTACACATACATATATATATAAATATATATAAAATAGACATGATTTGACAATGAACAGTACTTTTTGTCTCCCCACTATCCAACATCAAATATACCATACTTATTTTATATTATCTCCAAAAATAAATCCAAACATACACACTATCCCTAACTTATTTTTATTTATCTTTGTTTTTCTCTCTCTATCTTCACAAAACACCTCAAAACAAGTTAAAAATAAAATCAAACATTATTTACGTGTTAATGAGGTAGACAGCATTGTTGAGCACATAAAGTTGGTTATCCAACTCCAGAATGCAGCTGAATTGAATAGGTTGAGGAAGAAGAAGTGCATCCACCATAATTCTTTCCTCACATGTCTAATTAAATAAAAATGTTGGTAGGTTAGGTTGATCTGAATATAGCAACACCAAAAACTATATAAATGCACTTTATGTTAACCAACAATTTCACTAAATAATTCAACAAAAAACAACTACCATAAGAATCCATTTTAACCACATTAATTCCAATCAAATATTCGTACTAATGATAAACGAGTCAAATTACAAGACGAAAATCTTACCAGTAAGAAGCATTTAAGATCTTAGAGTCGCACTTGTTTAAAGAAATTTAATTATATTACGCTCGTCCCAAATAGATTAGCTTCGACCATCGTCCTGTATTTTTACTTTTGTTATTATTTAGAAAAGAAAAGCAGCAACATGGCAAGAATAAGGACAAGTTTGAAAGTATTTATCCTTCTTGTCGTTTGAAATATAATTAAAAATATATATATATAATTAATAAAAAAAATGAAGTACTGATTTATACGAAAACAAAGATCGGATTTGGGGAAAATAGTTTGAAATGTGGTATTTTACCCACATATAAAAATGAAAAGTTTAAAATCATATAATTGTCAATGTCTAAATTAAATTATTCTTGGAATAAGTTTAAGATAGAGGATCGTGGCCTAAATTGGAGTTTGGCCCCATTGGTAAAAGTTGTTAGTTGAGAGTTGGGAAAAGCATGCTGGATTTATTGCTGAAACTAATGTCAAAATTTTATCACAATCACATTTAAAATGAATATAGGTATCATATTCCAGCCGTGTATTTAGCTGGATTAGCCCCATTATTCTTTCCACTCTTTTGGTACCGCATCCTGTCTTTATGTAAACTTTTCAAATTTCTATTTTAATCAAATTTAATTACTTCTACAAAAAAAATAAATTGGAGGCCGCGCGGCTACGTTAATTTGTATTGGAATTATTTTATTTGTTTCTCACGGCCATAAAAAAATGTACTATTTTTTGGGTTGTGTATGATTTAGGATATATATGTGAAGATATTGTATATATAAATTATCTTTTTTTGGAATGCGGAGCATGTTCAGTATTATATTCAGTCCAACGATTGATAGATTCAATTTTACAGATATCATATAAATATAAGAAGAATTAAGACTCAGATACCACATAAATTTTATGTCCAAAAATTACGTTACAAATCAAATTTGGACAAAAACAAATCTTTTTATTTTATTTATTTTTAATATTTTCCCATTTCTTTTAACGACTCTACGAAAACAACGTAGGGTGCATGTGAGGTGGAAAAGAGGAAGGGGGATGTGATGAGATACAACTTCGAGTTTGCTGAGGAGGATTGGATGAGGGCAGGACCACATGCACCAACTTGTTGATTGCAACTACAAACTTTTAGGGCCCTCCGATCTTTGTTTTCTTTTGATGCGAATGCATTGAGTTTTCCTTCAAATTGCTTAAACACCTATATATTCATTGATGGCATTCTTGGAATCTGCAAATATTATATCAAATGCATCATATATCGTATAAATTGATGGATAACTGACATATACTATTTTTTTAAGTTAGAAGATACGTGTCATTCATATGTATACTCAATATATATAACATCAGTGTAATATATAATTTAACTGTTTTTTTTATATATATTGTATATATATACATATGAGATTCAAAATTTTGGTACTGTCCTGATATTTGCGGTATCATTTAATTAAAAATTATCAATGCACGACTGGAGTCGTATCAGGTTTTCGTCAGGGAAAATAATAAATAATACTTTTGGACCCCATAGTGTATATATATATATTGATATACTCGTGGGACAGTGCGTGACGACAACTAATCTAATAAAAAATAGCAAAAAGTATATTTGAACTTTCTTTTTGACAAATATTAAAAAAAAAAAAATGGGCCCAACCAGCATTCTTACTGTGAGGTCCAATCATCAAGGTAGGTGTTTTGGGCGTAGTGATGTTGGAGCTAGTCCAATAGGAGTCGGCCCAAATGAAAAAGTTTGATCCAATATATTTCATGGTTTAACTGTGTCGAAAATTTGGAATCTGCTGGCGCAAAGTAGCCGTCCCCACCAAGTCATGACTTCAGTGTGACTACCCACGGACGGATTGAACCCCACTACACTATTTCAGATTCAGAGTGTGCTGTATAGTGTATGCAAACGCTGTGAAGCGGCGGCGCCAGCGCCAGCGCCAGCAATGTCTTCTATGTTACGATCTTCTACGTCCAAGCTCCGCCGTGTTACCACCACAATCGCCGCTTTCTACTCCAGACCATCGTCAAGCTTCCACTCATCCGCTGTCAGAATACGACCGATTTCGACCCTCCTCCAGTCCCAACAAACCCTACCTTTCAAACCCGCGAAACTAGGGTTCCAGCAACGGCATAAATGGGATGGGAGCTCCGACAACTACGATCAAATCAAGGCCGAGGTGAACTGCCCCCGCTGCTCCAAGCCTATGACCGTGCTCTTCTCCAACCGCCCCCTCTCCATTACTGCTGGAGAGAGTGGGATTTATCAGGCTGTTAATATGTGTCACAATTGCCGGACGGCGTTTTATTTCCGGCCGTTCAAGCTGGAGCCGCTTCTGGGGAGTTTTGTTGAAATTGGGAGGGTTAAGGGTGGGAGAGAGCATTTTGGGGATATGGAGGGGAATGGCGCGGGAAGAAGTGGGAAGACTGGAGTTAAGATTTGGGAGAAGTTGAGGTCTTATAGTGGTAGTGAGAATAATGACAGAAATGGTGATGCTCAGGGTGATTGTAGTTCTAATGTGGAGGAGAATTCGGAGGGAAGGAGTACAGGGTCCGTGGAGGAG
>NC_026152.1:16941592-16943865 GCF_000512975.1 Sesamum indicum
AACCCCAGATATGTAAGGTGCTCAATGAGTATGTTATTGGGCAGGATAAGGCCAAAAAGGTTTGGTTTTTTGCGACCTCAAGAGCTTTTTGTTTGAGAGATCAGTGTGGTCTTTGCCAAATGAAATCATTCTACTAAAAGGACGCCCATATGATGCATATTGTTTGAATTTGGACATGCATAACAAAACTAATGAAGTAAATTAAATATATTCAAGATTATTTGTGGAATCTTTTGCCTAGTTTATGTTTGATAAGAATGGAAATATCCGTTTCCACAACTTGCTATTATGAATTTTAGCCTTCTTTTCTGAGTTGTTTGACTGTTGTACCAAACTTTGGAGAAATGACTTTCTTCATATGACAGGTGCTTTCTGTTGCTGTTTACAACCACTACAAAAGAATAAACCACGCTCTGGTGCAGAAAGTGTGAGTATCTACATGTCTGGTTCCTTTTTTCTGGCAATTCTGGAGATCATTAATAAAACATGTTAGTGACTTACTGAATAGGTCTTAATTAAACCTTTTGCATTTAGAGACATGGAATTATGTATCAACAATTCATTTTAATATTTCTGTTATTATTAGCACTTCGGAAGAAATCTGATAACAATAAAATTTAATCCAGAAACAACTTTAGTTAAGTTATCAGAATCTTTCAACCTTAATATCTTCAAGAAATTCATTGTTTTCGCTTACCACTGCAACCAATTTGGGATTTCTATCACCAGGTGTTTTTTGCCATATGGACCTTTTTATAGTGGCTGATCTTTTCTTTGTCAACTGTTATGACATAACTTCCTTAATATTTGTCACCTGTCCTTGCATGATTTCAGCTATCTTCATGATTGATTGAATACTTGATTGTTATGTTAGAATAGCATGACCGAATAATAAGCAACCACTTGATTCTTCATCATATCAATTCTTGCAAATTGTTCTTTTCCCTAATATGTAAGATGCATTATTGGTATGTTGTTGACCATTGATTTTCATTTTTCTATCAGGACAGGTTCTGAAGTAGCACATGCTGAACTAGATTCTTGCAATAATGATATTGTGGAGCTGGATAAGAGCAATGTCTTATTGATTGGCCCAACTGGCTCAGGCATGCTGTGTAGAGTATTTTGGTTTCTCAAAAAAAGAAAAAAAAGGAAAAGAAAACGAGTGAATTCAGTTTTGTGTTTTTGTCTTGGGGCGCATAAAGCTACTTATGCATGGTGGATTATTCTGATTTATGTTACTCTCCTTGATTGAAGGACAGGGAAAACGTTGCTTGCTAAAACACTAGCTCGTGTTGTGAATGTGCCTTTTATCATTGCTGACGCCACAACACTAACACAGGCAGGTTTGATATAATTTAGTAAATTCTCTTCTCCTTTTTTTTTGTTCAATAAGTTAGGTTTATGCAGTACTTGCTTCTTGATGCTGCTCCTGTTTGTACATGTCTGCAGGCTGGCTATGTCGGGGAAGATGTGGAATCCATACTGTACAAACTACTCATGGTATGTTCATTGAGTTTTTCTATATCATGTACACAAAGAGGAGTTAAAGAGATATAAATATGTGTATAAGAGTTCATGTATTTTGTTTATTTGCTTATTTACTCAAACTTGGAAACAAAGATATACATATTGGAAAGGATAATTCTGTATCTATTATTTCAGAATAGTAATTTGTTTCTGATTTATTTGAGCAGGTTCACTTTATCATGATTCTAGTAGTTTCCCATGAAGGCCACTCCTTTAGCAGCATGTATGGCATATTCCACAAAGTGATTTTTTTACTGGGGCGTTTTTCTACTTTTATGTATATGAGGTCTTAGATCATAATGGTTTAGTTAAGGGACTGAACAAAAAAAAGATTCATTGATAATGGCCTTTAGAAGTAGCTTATCGTTTACATTGTTAGATCTCTAATCCCATAGCAATCATGAACCGAAGATTTATGTTTCTTATAACTCTCTTATTTTTCAAGCTAATTTAGCAATTGTTTGCCATTTGGATAGAGCACAGGGAGGGAAAGGGAAGCAAAAAGTTTGATTATGAGTGAAAAGCAAGGAAATGAAGGTTTCTTTATGTTTTTTCAGGAAACTCAAGAGAAGGGAGGAATTGGGTGTTGTAATGAGTTGACAATCTTTTGTTTTTTTTTCTTTATTCATTCCTCTTTCCTATCTCTGTACATACGTCGGCAGAAGTAAAAAATAATCTTGCTACTTTTCCTCTTTCCTCTATTACCTCATTTATGCTCTGTGTTAGCTCCTAACTATTACTCT
>NC_026152.1:16943875-16945156 GCF_000512975.1 Sesamum indicum
ACAGAAAATGGGAAATCATAAGTGAAAGCTAAAGCAAAAGAAAACAGATAATCCTTATTTAGATCTTCTAAAAATGTCTGAGGACTTGCATATGATTCAGTTTGCATGAATCATGACTTGGTGCTAAAACTAAAAGATGTAAAATTAGGCATATTATTTTCCTTTAAACTTCTACTCTTCAAGGTAGCTGAATTTATTGCCATCTTATAATATCCATTTTAGGTTGCTGATTTCGATGTGGAAGCAGCTCAGCGAGGAATTGTGTACATAGATGAAGTAGATAAGATAACTAAGAAGGTAAGATTGACGTTGATAATTTGATCCAAAGTCACAGGGTCAGCATCTAACTCTTCGTGTTCCTTAACAAACTTTCTCCTTGGAAGCTCTGTGCAGACTGAGAGCTTGAACATTGGTAGAGATGTATCTGGAGAGGGTGTTCAGCAAGCACTACTAAAAATGCTGGAAGGAACTGTGAGTACATTCCTGGCTATTCTTTTCTGCCTTTACTTTTTGTCAACTTAGTTGTTTCGTTTAATCGTGAGGTATGAAAACACTGCCTGGCATTAGGCTTTCAGGTTTTTCACCTTTCTACCCGCTTCCAAATTTTGTACTTTCAATTTATCAATTTTAAAGTTTGTTTTTGGGATAATATTAAATGATTGTTAATGTTATATTGATAAAAAATGACTCTCTTTCTCTCTCTCTCTTATATATCTAGATTGTAAGTGTTCCTGACAATAGAACTCCAAGACATGCACGGCGTGATAACATTCAGGTATCAAGAAGTTGAATTTGTTCCTCTTATGTGCTTGTTGATTTTGGTGATTGTAATTAGGTGCTGTCAACTTTCATGTCTTATCCATTACTTGCTTTCCTAATGCATTCATATTCTTGCAAGTTACATCTTTTTTCATCATTATTATACTATCCTTTTAAAATTCACAATATCTCTTGATTTTGCTGTCTCCACACAATATGAGTAGTTCCCGAAGTATCTTATTTAGTTTTAGTAGAAATTCGAAAGGAGAACAATGCAAGGTTTTTATGTGGATGGAAAGAGAAAAATAGAATTACGCACATTCCAGCTTTAGTTTTATTGGACACAATGATTTGCTGTGTACTGTTACTTTGAGAATGTTTTTGCTTGAGTTGGATAATTTTCCTAGTTGGAAACTTTTACCTTGGTGTCTCCTTCTGTATAAACAGATCAGAGTTTCTACTGGAACCTAAAAAAGCTCACAGAGAGTGTATATTATGTTTCAATGAGAAGAAGGAAAATCA
>NC_026152.1:16945200-17082436 GCF_000512975.1 Sesamum indicum
AAAATTGGTTACTGTATAACTCATATTGTGTTTACTGTACAAGTTTTAATTGTAAATATTTAGATCGTGAATGTAGAGATATGTAAGTTCTGATGCTTCGGGTTACCCTGGGCCAAATTTTGAGGGAGACTTTGTTAGTTTGTGAGGGAGGTAAGTTTGATGTTTGACTTAATCATCTTTGAATAGCTGACTTAGTAAACGTTTCAAAATTTGATTATAAAAAGGTATCAATATTAAGTTTCCGTTTCCTTGGAGGTTATATTGATTAAGCAAAATGAAACATTACATAGTCACTTATAAATCTAATTACTTCCCATTAAGTTCTAATTGGTAGTATATTGCTCTTTCCAAGATCTTATTATATAACTTAACTAGCACAACTATCAAATCTATGCTTCTATCATCTTTAACAGATACAAGGTGAAACTTATATTCTTGTTATTTAAAGGCTCAACCAATTAGGCGCCCTTTATTTTTGCTATTTGAAGTAATAGATCAGGCATAATCCTTTAATAAAAATTAAATGGATCAACTCCTTTTCTTATATTTGTGAAACTGGAGAATGAGAGGTTTATCTTCATATTAAACTCTGAACAAATAGAGCTTTCTTCTAAAAGAAACGTAGTCTTCATCTGTTCATTGCTTTCATTGCTATAACTGGCAGGTAGATACAAAAGATATCCTCTTTATCTGTGGTGGAGCTTTTGTTGATCTGGAGAAGACCATTTCTGAGAGGTAGTCGAATTGTGGTCTAAGCTTTTGACTGAGTGACCTATGCTAATTTGAAGGTTTGAACTTATATATTGTTTTATCCCAGACGACAAGATGCGTCAATTGGTTTTGGAGCACCTGTCCGTGCTAATATGAGACTTAGTGGGTTAAGTATTTCTGCAGCTGCCTCACTATTGGAACATGTGAGCAATGACTGGGTCATTTTAACATTTTGTATCTTTTTTAAGTTTTCTATTGTTTAGTATATGAATTCAACATTATCAACACCTTTTAGTTTATATCCCTATATATTACCTAAAGATTGCTTTTGGTGTTGCAGGTAGAGAGTGGTGATCTTACTGCTTATGGTCTTATACCTGAATTTGTTGGGCGTTTTCCTGTTGTAGTGAACTTGTCTGCTCTTGACGAAGAACAGCTTGTTCAGGTGTGCTTACTGTTTTGCCTTGGTCATAAACTAACCTTCTTCTGCCTCCTGGCGAACTGGACCACCTGTCTTTCTGCCTATGCAGCTATTCTGGAGAAGCTCTAGGCTGATTTATATTAAGAACTCATAAGAAGAGAATTGAATTCAGGCCTTGAACACCATGTTTGGGTAGGTGAAGCAGAAACATTGGAGAACTTACAAATTTTTTCCAGACTTCATAGTTAACAAATAAATAGAATAAGTTAGGGCTGTGAACAACTTCTCTTCTTTGGAGACATTTTCTAATCTAAGAATGTGTTGGAGTGAATATAACCCTAAGACAGGTATGTATTCCACGTGTTCGTCAGGACCTCAGAATTAATGGAGTCTGCATTTTTGAATTTTCTCTTCTCTGCCTCCCAAACAATGGGGATTATGCTTTCCTTGTTTGCCATTTCCCTTTCAAAATTATATCTAGTATGAGTCAATGTTTTTATTGTTGTTGCTGAGAATGTTTAAATTGTGAAGAAGGGATTGGTTTCAATCTCGCTAGCTCTTAGTTGTATTTCACGCCTTTTGCCATTCTTATCCAAAGTCCTTTCCTGATGGGTTTATTGTGTCCATTCTACCTGGCTAAAAGTTCAAAACATACAACTTCTCTTTCTGTACCCAATTTTCTTTGGTAACCCTGTCTTCTCCAGGATCTGTTATCACAAGAATTCAACTCTGCAATTACCATTACATTCGGTTTGGTCTTTAGATCTATGAAAGCAAATATTTGGTCTTCAACACTATATTTCACTTTTCTGGGGCATTTTCAAGTGAAGGTATTAAAACTTTTAAAACAAATATTTGGTCTGCAACATCTCCCACTTGGTTAGTACGATCAGCCTTGTGTTTCACCTAGCGGAAAAGAAAAACATTTCAGGTAGACTTACGCATCCCACATGTAGTCACTGAATAACATCAGGAACAAAGACTTGCATGCCAAGAATTTGATGATCAGACGATTGTCTCTACTATTTTGAAGGGAGGGAGGTAGCATAGAAATTTCTGTACATACAGTCCAGTTATGATCTCTGCTTTATTTCCCAAAAGCTCAGCTTGGAGTTCTATATTCTGAAGTAATTCTTGTTCCATTTTAGTTTAAATGGTACTTAGATATTAAGAATTGGTTTTGTAGGTTCTTACGGAGCCGAAGAATGCTCTCTGTAAACAATACAAGAGGATGTTCAGCATGAACAATGTACGTTATGATTGACAATATTATTCATAAGCAAGACATTATCCTATACTCAAGATATTTTTATATCGGATACAGATGGGCCTTCTGTATTTTCACTGAGTATTCAAATAACAGGTAAAGTTAAATTTCACGGACAGTGCATTGAGATTGATTGCAAAGAAGGCAATAGCCAAGAATACTGGTGCACGTGGTTTGAGAGCGATATTAGAAGATATTTTGACCGAGGCAATGTTTGAGGTATGCAAAAGCTAATGCTACTCATTTCTATCATTGCAATTGCTTTCATGTAGCATGCACACAAGCTCAAATGCAATGTGGAGGTGAATCATAGGTCATACTGGTAAGAAAAGCATTTGAACTACTTCAGAGCTTGTATATGACTGAATTGCTGCTTGTAGTAAATATGTCAAATTTCAGTAAGATTAGTTGACAATGATTCAGTCAGTTTCTCATCGGGTTCTTGGTAGGGGGGCATTTGCTTACATTTAAAATTTAAGTGATGCTAGTTGCATGATCAAAGGCCTCCTAAATCCCTCCTTGATGTCTTCGCAAGCTCCAGAATTCTCACATTTCTTCCATGAATTAGATCATGCAGTGCAAGGTCTCTGACGGGTACTTATAGCTTAATCATATTTTTCATATTACAGGTTCCAGATGCAAAATCAGGAACAGATCGTGCAGATACAGTTTTGGTTGATGAAGAGGCTGTAGGTGCACCAGATGCACATGGATGCGGAGCAAAAGTGCTCTTTTCAGACTGCGGGTTAGAAGAAATTCCAAGAAGAACAAAATCAGAAGATCCTAGAGTACGTTTTGATTTCTGACATCAGTTACTTGTTATAGATTTGAGCTGCTGTCCACTTTTGATTTGAGAACTTCAACGGATTGTAATCCGATGATTTCAACATTTTGGTGTCAGACGATATTGGATGTGCATCAGCACAATCCTTCTCCTCGTCTTATACCATGGGCCAAGTTGTCTCCCAACCAATACAGCCTCATCATTTCCATCATCACCAAAAGACTATAATATGCTCTAGTCACTAAATTTTAGAATTCTATTGACCACCCATTATCTTGCATTTCTCAGGAAGAGGACACTTCGGGGAAGAGAAGCTTGCAGGTAGATACGGAGGACACGTTGCCTGCCATGACCTTGTAACCGCACCAGTCCCAAAAGGGAAAATAAATCAATGTAAATATGCAGATGCTATCATAAATTTTTGGAAAAATGAAAGGCTTTCCCCCCTGCCCACTACTTGTTTCTACAATCACCGCATTGCTCTCTCCAAGAATGACCCAAACTAATACCATAGATCAAGAAAAATGCTTGAAATGGCATAGAACTGCTTCAGCAAATCATCGCTGTCGACTCATAGACAGCATTGAGAAGCCAACCACTTCAATGGCTGAAATGTATTTGTTGGCTATAGAGTCAACTATTATAATCTTCTGATTTAGTTTATTTTCAGCAAAAATTGAGGGTACATGAAAAATACAAGTATAAAAGGGGTGTGTAACATAAATTTTTTATGCTATAGTTTGAAGCAAATAGATCTTTTTTACAGTCTACCTTAATTTTCGTTCAAAAAAGTGGAAGTATAAGATTTATAAAATTAAAAAAGAATCTTCATTTTGATTATTATTTATTGTATATCTATAACCACCAAAAATGTATGAGCAAAGTAAGAAAGATAAATCCTCCATTTTTCACTTTATTTTTATTATATCAAATTAAGGGTTTTTTTTTTTTGGGGGGGGGGGGGGGAAATTTTTTTTTTTGGGGGGGGGGGGCGGTAATAATTTAAAATTTCCCTATTTATGGATCATCATATCTAACAATTGAAAAAAAATATCCTATTTAATTTTTCCAATTCATTTTATGTTCTAAGATAATTAAATGATAATTATCTGTGCTGTATTAAAATTAAAATCACATGAATGATTTTTATGTTGATTTAAAATTTTTTACTCCTCTTCTAAATAGATTTTGAATCCAACACTTTAATTACGAAATATTCAATTTTGTAGAGGACTATTTGTCTACTTTTATTATATTTATAAATATACCAACAAATATCTATATGTTTTTATTCTCTTAATTTTTCTTTTCCCAAACATAATTTGTCCCCCAGTTCTTCAACTTTCATTTTCTTTCCATTATTGTCTAATTTTTTTAAATAAAATCTCCAACTAATCAAAAAAAGAGTTTCATTATCGTACATCTATTTACACAAACATAAAAGAAAAAAAGTCAATCATTTCCGTACGATCATATTTATCCTCAATTTTTATTGATATTCATTAATGACTTCGCTTTCAATTATATATTAATTTTTAATTTTAAAATTTGTATAATATCTATTGATATTATATGCTTTCAAGTATTACGGAACGAAGTGCATAATAAAGATAAAATAAATATTTGAATTAGATGTTTCTTGGAAAAAAAAGAAAAAATAAATATTTGAATTAGATGTTTCTTGGAAAAAAAAAAAGAAAAAGCAGACGTATGAGATGTGTGTACTAAGGAATGCCAGTTACGGTAATTGAAAATTAAAAAAAGAGAAATTAGGGAAGGGGGTTGGCCCCAAAGCCGAAATAAATCTTGGAGTCCAAACGCGCCCTTAAATCACAGTCCTTTCTCTGATGCGTTTAAATAGGGTTTAAGAACACGCGAAAAAAGGCATCAATCGACATAAAGTATATCAATGTTCAATACACATACATACTCACTCACAACTCACTGCTTCTGAAACTTCTCCTCACTCTCATTTGCAACCTGAGGTAAGCTCTTTCTCTCTCTCTTGGGGTTTTTACATTGGAATAGTCAAGTGCATTGCTTATATGCATGTACTAAATTGGTCTATGCATTTTGTATTGGATTCTCTGATTTGGGTAGTTAATTTCGGGGAATTTGATCAATTGCTTCCCATTGGCGTGGAATTTTGTTGCTCGGAAATTGCAGTTGCTACACTTTCTTTTTTTATTTTATTTTTTTTGGGGGGGTGGGGGGCCTAAGGCATGTATTACTTCCCCCGGCATAGCTTCTTTAGTTTTTTCCTTTATTTTGTTTGATTTGGTATGACGTTGGGACTGTTGCTGTTTTTCTTCTTGTATGTTAGGGAAGTATTTAGGTGATCGGGCTTGGTATGGTCACAATTTCTTTATTTATTTATTTTTATGCTCTGCAGTTCGGATTAGAGCTGAAGATCGTTAGTTATGTTTAGGATTTCACATAGGAGCTTGTCAAATTTTCTCCATAATATGTAGGATATGTTCTCTAAGATAGATTGAGTATGTACAGTTTGGATGAGTTTTACGTCCTGTATCTTTTCTGTTCTGCAACATGGCTTTCCACCTGTAGAAAGTGAGCTTCATTTCTGTTAAGTGGAACATATAAGCACCCAAAGATGCTCAATTACCCATGCCTCATTTGTATGCTTACTTGGATACAAACTTGACTTATTTAAGCAGGAAAATACACTTTCTTCTGCTGGTGAATTGTATCTGAGGATTCTTGTTGGTGCCTTGCAAAGATGGCAAACTTAACGTTAACTGGGATACTTGAGAAGGTAAGCATGGGTACTGTTAATTGTGATTTTTCTTTGCAGTCGTGCTATTTGTTTAGATATTAGTTGGAAGTTGGTAGTAGATTAATATGTGTATGCAATACAGATGACAGGAAAGGACAAAGATTACAGATATATGGCAACTTCTGATTTACTTAATGAATTAAATAAAGAGGGATTTAAACTCGATGTTGATCTTGAAGCAAAATTGTCGAACATTGTCATTCAGCAGCTTGATGATGCCGCAGGCGATGTTTCTGGATTAGCTGTGAAATGGTCTGCTCCTTCCTTCCTTTGACACATAGTTTTTTGTTTGCTCTGTCCCATTTAATTATTTTTTTACCCTTTCATTGTCTTTCCGTCCTTAATTTGACTGGGTTTTTATTTGAAATTGATTCACTTTAGCTCCGAGTGTTGGTCTCTAGTTTTCTTTTGCTCCCGCCTTTTATTAGATTCTACAAAATATTTTTGGATGTTCTTTTCCCTTTTTCCTTTGTTCAAATATTACATTTATTTGTTCTCGCCATTGCTTATATTTTTGAGCTTAAATTCTTGATTTCTAGTGCTATGTATTCTCTGAGTTAAATTAAAATTTAACCATCTGTGGGAAGTCTAATTTTGTTTGGTTTGCAAATGTTTGGTTCTGGAACTGCAATGTGGATCTGGTCTAAGATCCTACCAAGTTTGAGGAGGATTTGAAATGTTATAGAGGCTATACTATTTCACTAAATAAAGTTTCTGTTCGTTATTTTGGTTGAATCAAATGTGCCAGCAACAACATGTGCTTTTCCAATGATCATATTGCCTCACAATGTGAAAAATGAGCTTTCTTTATTGCTTATGAAGAACACCTTTTATGAAATGAGCATGTATGAGCCAAGTTTTATTTGAAAATGGGACATGTCCTGCTCAAATAGTCTAGTGCCTCTCATCTGCATTGAAATGCAAAAATGTTGGTTTGCTTATTCTTACTGTTTATTGGTTGTTTTCTTGCTTGGTTTGAGAGTATCTGAATAGAAAAAGTTTGAGTTGGTATTCCTTTGTATGGTGGTATTCTCATTATATTGTTTTTCAATGTGAATTTTAGTCTTGCTCCATTGGTGAAGAAAATTCACGAGCAGCAGGTTCTTGAAATGACTAACAAGCTTTGTGATAAATTGCTGAATGGGAAAGAGCAAAATCGTGACATCGCCAGCATTGCTTTGAAGACAATTGTTGCTGAAGTTCCTACGTTGTCTGTTGCAAAATCTGTTCTTGTCTCCATTTCCCCAAAGTTGATACGTGGAATAACTTTGCAGGTGAGTCCACTGTATGGTTTATTCTATACCAATATGGATAAATACCTCCCAAAGTTCGCTGGAGTCTAGTAATATTTATTTAAGCTGATCAATAGTTGATTGTACTAGTATACTTTTTGTACCATTTAGCAGTCTTGGATGATCTTTGTTCAGGAGATATCAGTTAATAATGAAAGGAAACCTTGCAATTTACTTATATAAGTGGTACTTCTAGTTTTTTCCTTTAGATTTAATCCTCAAACCTGGTGATATTACAATATGAGGTGTTTTAGTATTCCATCATGAGTTACAATCTCTTTGCTTGTTTTGCCTACTTGATAAAAAAACCTTATGATTATTTCTGTTTCTGATGAGTTTGATTTGTTGGTGAGGTTGGCTTCTTCTGAAATTACCTTCTTTAAAGTTGTGTTTTCATAAGATGCATCTGGTGAGCTGTGAGCTTAATTTTTAACTTCATAGGTTCCTATTCAGTTCATCATTGTGGGTGAATTCTTCTTTATTTTTTAACTGCTTCTTAGATGGTATCTGGCCGCGAACCATCATCTCCAAATTCATGGAGTATCTTGAGAGAAAATTGAATTTAGATCTCCAAGGAGTTGCCCATGTGTCTGATGAATATAAAGATTTGAGTACAAAGTTCAACATTGTCCATGTTGAGGAGTTAGTGGCATGATTAACCCATTTTCCTAGTAAGGACCTTGTCTATAGAAACCCTGGATCGTTTTAAAGGACTGCTAAAGTGGATCAAACATGATTTAGACCAGCTTCGGAGATGGGTCTAGTGTTATGGTCTGACGTTGCATGCTTGCAGTTGCAGTGTATGGATTTTGAGAGGGTGAGGATTGCCTTTGCAATGAAGCAGATTGCAGACCATTAGGTGGAAAAAGATTAAGCTTTCCTTTCCATATCCTTGGAGAAGCTTCAAGGATAAGATATGCAATTTCCATTTGTCTGTTATTCATCAGGGTCTTGGTCGAATTTAACTAGGATTAGGACTTCACTGTTGTTTAGAAGACTGGCTGCTCTATCTTGATATGATGCAATAGGATGCTCAGAATAAATTTAAGAAAAAAAATGATGCATTAGGTTTTCAACTGTGGTCCTATGTCCAACTTAGTTAAGAGTTTATTAGTATTTGGTGTCAGTATATTGTATTGCTTCTGTTTTGTGCATTTGAATAGCAAAGTTTATGTTCTTACAAATACCTTTCTTCTCTCTCAATTATTATTTATTTTTATGAAACTCATTTATTTTCTTTTCCCTAGGGGATGAGCACAGAAATCAAGTGCGAATGCCTTGATATTCTGTGTGATGTTCTTCACAAATATGGTAATCTAATGGCATCAGATCATGAGGTATTGCTAGGTTCATTGTTGCCCCAGTTGAATACTAATCAAGCCAGTGTCAGAAAGAAGGCTGTTTCATGCATTGGTAGGATTAACTATATCAAATATTCCAAAAATGATCCTGTCCTTTTGTTTTGTGTGTCAATTGATCTTCCTTTGAGATAATTTAATATAGAACTTCTGCTGCAGCATCTCTCGCTTCAAGCTTGTCAGATGATTTGCTGGCAAAGGCTACAGTTGAAGTTGTTCAGCTTTTGAAAACTAAATCAACAAAATCTGAAATTACACGCACAAACATCCAGATGATTGGGGCTTTAAGGTAAGTTATCAAGTCAGTTTTCTTTTATGATTGTTTCATCTGTCTATACTATGCTGCTTCAGTTGGATCCTTCTGTTGGATGTCGTCTTTTGTTGCTGTAGAAAACAAATGTTTGATGCAATTTGTTATTTCCAGAGTTGTATTGAGTACACCACACTCACTTATGAGAATGAATAAATGTAGCTCCTGACAACTATTGTGACTGTTTGGCTAACGCCATTTAATTGAATATTTTGGGTTCCTAATGATCTTGCCTAATTTTGAGTGAGCTTATGATCAAATGTCTGAATGTTGTCACTTCAAGTGCTGCTATATTTTAGAAATCCACGGATTTGATGACATTTCTATATTCAAATAATACATGTAATCTCTAAAATATGCTTGATAACTGATGTCCTAGTTTGTTTGTTCATGGCTTTGGATTGACAAAATCAGAGAGTTCTTAGTATGACCTTAAGATGGGATTAATGTGCTTGACTTGAGTTATTATAAGCTGGGCACTAACCTGATGTATTAAGGAAGTTGAAATAGCTGAAAAGAAGCAAACTACTTGAGAGGAAATTTCCTATTGTCGGCTAGGATCCCTACAGATGCTTGCCTAGGATTATGCAGTATGCTATAGGATCATTTTTATGTCTTATCCATTGCTGAGATATTATCTAGTGAATGACATGTCACCTTTTGGTTTTTAAGCCGCGCTGTTGGTTATCGCTTTGGTCCTCACCTTGGAGATACAGTTCCAATTTTAATCAACTACTGTAATAATGCATCAGAGAATGACGAGGAGCTTCGTGAGTATAGCTTACAGGTACTTGTTGTTTCCTCTGACATTTTTTTATGAACCTTTTAATGCAGCGTTCATCTATATTCATAGTTCATTTCTCTCGTATCATGTTTGGACTATGCCCTTGAGGTTAGTACGTTTCCTGTGCAGGCGTTAGAGAGCTTTTTGCTGAGGTGTCCCAGAGATATCTCTTCCTACTGTGATCAAATTTTACATCTTACTTTGGAATTTCTTAGTCATGATCCAAATTTCACTGATAATATGGAGGAAGACACAGATAATGAGAGTTATGCAGAAGAGGAAGATGAGTGTGTCCTGAAACTTTTTATTTGTTAATGATTTGTAATTGTCCATGAGAAACTTTGTCGCTAATTTGTTATTCTATGGCTTGTAGTGAGAGTGCTAATGAATACACAGATGACGAAGATGTCAGCTGGAAAGTCCGAAGAGCTGCTGCTAAATGCTTAGCCGCATTAATTGTTTCTCGCCCTGAGATGCTCTCAAGACTATACAATGAGGTATGCTTTGATGAACTTTATGAATATTACTGATATTAGACTTACCTGGTCCTTTGTGTCTGGGTGTGTTGCTGTATTTCAATAAAATGAAGTGTTACAAATTATAATGCCACTATGAACCATTAAATCCTATATATTTTGCTTAAACAACTTGAGTTTTATATTTCACAGTGATGACTTATGTAGCCTTTATTGTGATATCATTCGATTCATTCCCCATAAAACATAGTACTTTGCCATTCAGAAAACTGTATGCCATATGTTGTTAAAGTAAGCCTCTTTTCTGTACACGCTTACTACTTTACCCTCGTTTGGATGCTATTGACAATACTATAAATTTAAGTCCGGTCTGCTTTCAAGGTACATCAATATTTGATGCTTAAAGAGCTAGAAAGCTTTCTCTACCAATATCAAATGAGAAGATAAGATGAGAAATATTTGAGAGTTTCGTTTTCCCACTAGTGACAATGTTGTGTTGTAGTTCCAGGTTTGGATGTGAAGACTGCTAATTATTCTTTGGAAGTTACTTTATATTTAGTGATCAATATCATGAAACAGACTAGTGCTTATAATACTATTCATGGACTGTATGCTAGTGATAGAAGGAGACTGTAACTAGTGGCCTTGAATCTGCTCTATAACTCTACACAAATTCTATGTACTTTCCACTAACTTTTAATAGTTTTTTTGGTAAAAATAGTGAGAAGGTCAGCGTGAGTGATCTTCAAGGAAGATCATAGTGGACCAGTGGTGAAAATTTAAATTGCTTGCCTTGAGTTCAGTAATATAACCACAGCTCTGAACGGATGGATATATGAACCTAGACATCCTCTATAGGGCAGCAAAGATTTTTCTTGATAAAACTTGTACATTCTTTGGTGTAATGTTAGGTACTTGAATATACCATGTCCCCCTTACTGAACTAATTAACCCGTCATAGCTTTTTACTTAGTGTAATTATCTAATTGCTTCTTAATTTCAAAATTTAGATATGATGTTATGGTATAGATAGGGACTATATCTGCAATAACTAAGATGTGGTGAATGCAGTAGCAAGTAGGAAAGATAATTTTCCCCAAACATACGTTTTATAACATGAATTGTAGCAACTTTTTGTGGTACAATGGCAATTAAGAGGAATTCATTTAAGTAAAGCAAATTGTTCTTTTATTTAAAAAGTTCATTCAACTATTATCAGACCACTCTTACAATGCTGGTTGGAACTAGTTATATTGAATTTGAGATATTAGAATATAATTGGGAAGCATTTTTTATTTTCGTGAAAACTAAATTTGTAGATCTGTATTCTGAATGATGTTTCTTTTGTTTTAACCTAAGTAGAGTATGCTGGTGATTGATAGGTTTAAAGAAAGGGAAGAGAACGTCAAGGTACGGAGGAATAATCTAACTGGTCTTTCCATAGTTGTAGGATTTCTCCTTGACTTATGTCTTGCTTAATATGCTGCAGATGGATGTCTTTAATACATTCATTGAATTATTGAGACAAACAGGGAATGTTACAAAAGGGCAGACTGATTTTGATGAATCAAGGCAAGGCATTGTTTGTCCATTTTGAATTGTCTGATATTTTTCTAATTTATTGTCATTATATGGTGATAAGAGCATTTCTAAGAAGTCCAATTATTCTTATGGTATTCTAATTTTGGATTAGAAGAAATGCTGTTGTGGACCATAAGCTATGTAATAGAATCAAATCATGTTGCACAATTCACCAGATTGGTTCTGAAGGGGGGGTGGGTGGGTGAATTCAGGGGGGTGGGAGGATCATTATAGATATGGTTAATATTTTTGGTTTTTCACAATTTTGTCAACTGACGCCTTGAGTAAGCTGATGAGTTAACTAGAAAAGGAAGGCAGGGAAGATATGGTTTGGAGTTAGCATAAGTTTCTGTAAACTATACTTGGTTTCATATGGATGTAGTTGTGTTAACAAATTACACATACAAGACTCTTAACATTCTATACAATTTTTCTCTTCTGTCAACCTTTGAATTAATACTTTCTGCTTTGTGTACAATCGTTACACTATCCTGTTGAGCAACAGAGAATACCCTTCCAGCGCCATCTAGGAATGGCTCATCTGATTTATTATGATCTGATGCTTTAATTTTTTGCAGTCCCAGATACCTATTGAAGCAAGAGGTGCCAAAGATCGTTAGATCGGTAAATAAACAGCTACGTGAAAAATCTATCAAGACAAAGGTAGGAAGATCTTAAAGTACACTGCTGTTACGGTCAACATGAGCTTCTACAGTTTATTACTTTGTTCATGTCTTACAGGTTGGAGCCTTCTCAGTTTTGAAAGAGCTGGTAGTTGTGCTGCCTGATTGCCTAGCAGACCACATTGGATCCCTTACTCCTGGAATTGAAAAAGCACTCTGTGTAAGTTTTGTTGCCCTTAGGACTTGAATTACATAACATTTGTTCTTTTCCATATGTCTTATAAATATTGTGTTTTTGAATTTTACCTTTATCCACAGGATAAATCCTCTACCTCAAATCTAAAGATTGAAGCTCTTGTTTTTACGAGATTAGTGTTAGCCTCGCATGCTCCTTCTGTTTTTCATCCCTACATCAAGGTAATGGCTAAAAATCTTGTCTCTGTTTGAAAGGTTGGGTTGTATTCTGGAAATGTTCTGAGTGATAATTTTTACCTTGTTCAATCCTTATTTTGATAAGTTCACAGTTAGAAGGATGTAATTTTGATTCCTCTGAAATAATTTTACCATTTTTAGGGAATTACTTGTTTTTCTTCTTTTTTATTAATGGATGTATGCGGACGATTGGGTTGGAACTTTCTCATGATTAACATTAGTTTGCCAAATTATCAGAGAGATACCCTGTAGAATAGATATACTCCTTGAAGTAATACCAAGCAGCAAGCATGAAATATCTCTTAACGTCTAGATTCTTTGTCTGAGATGTTCATGCATAGTAGAAGTGTGTAAGCTTTTCTGACGAGCAGCCTTTTTTTGCTAATCAGCTCTGTGCTGATAAATATGGAAACCTCTGAATACCAATGAAAAAGAAATCTGTAAGGTCTTGCTTGAAGTTCGGTAATAAGGGGTGGTACCCCAATAGAGAAAGGGGGAATTGATGGAAGTCTCTACTTGCTGTTGGTTTAGGGATGTCTGTTCACTCTTGGTCCAGACTTCATATTGAAGAAGAGTTGGTCTTTGTTGACCTGTTAGGTTTAGGAACACTTGATTCCAATGGTAAGAAGTTGTTGACTATCACATAATATTGTCCATATCATACAGCTATATGTCTGTCATCATTCCTTTATTTCATTCCCTGTTTTCTGAAAACGGAGGTCCAAGACATTGGTGGATAGTTTGGATGATCCCTAACGGTCAGTTAATTTTGTAAAGGTGAACAAGGGGTGGAGGATCTATACCTAACCCTAGTATTGCAACATTGTGGAGATGGGAGAACAGTAATAATAAATAAAGCAATATGTGGAGTGGTTCTCCTTTGCATTGAGTGTGATGCTGCAATTATGATGCTGCTCTCTTACAACTAGTGATGTTATAACCAAAAACTTAATAAGTAGCTGAATTGAGCATCTGAATCGCAAAATAAGGAATTTCAAGTCAATCAGGATTGTGAATGGCTCTTAACTGCTTTGGAAGCTGTACTTCTGCACCAAGTGATTTCTGTAATCCCCTCGTAAAGGCAAAGTTTCTGAGATAATCTGCAGCTGCATTGGCTTCAATTCAAGTGTGAATTATTTATGCTAGCAGCTAGTTGCAACAAAATTTGCAAAAACTCGTCTTGGTCTTATCTTAGGGGCATATTTTTTCCTCTTAAATCCAAGATGATTTACTTGTAGAATCTGTTTCCACAAGTTATATTGACCCCGTTCTTTTTGATAGTTTAAGCCACATATCACATCCAGATGCTATTTATAAGTTATGTCCTTGATGCCTCAGTATTTACAGAGTACTTTGTGTCATCCGCTTACATGTCCCAATGATACTGTCCAGGAATTATTGTAAAGCTGAAGCAGACAAGCAGAAAGTTCTCATTATTAGTTTTCTTTTCTTCTTCTTCTTTTTCCTTTCTTTTTGTTTTTTTTTTGGGGGGGGGGGGGGGGGGGCTTCTGACTATCAGAAAAGTTTCTGATATCAATTTATTTTTAGCATTTGCGAAATCATACTAGTCAGTCATCCAGTTCAGTGGAAAGTCATATAGCATCATGATTCTTAGACCTTTGAGTGGAAGGAGAAATTGTTTTACCTTAATCTTTCTCTGATACATTTTTGTGTAAATTTAGATAATCATGTACATGTGGAACTGTTGTGGTTGTCAATGATCATTTATTCCTATAGCATGCTGCTATTATAAATCTTGTAGAAGTGAATGTTGTAACGTATAATCATGACAACTTTGCTGATCCATGATAGGAGCTTTTCTTGGTTGTATAATGAAGTATTAGTCTTGTTTCTCTAGGCGATTTCTGCTCCAATTATATCTGCAGTTGGTGAACGGTATTACAAAGTTACAGCTGAGGCATTAAGAGTATGTGGAGAACTTGTCCGTGTTGTGCGGCCAAATATTGAGGTTAGCTGCTTCATCTCTAGATTCTTTTTGCCTTGTAGATGCTGGCGGCTCCCTTCCTGAAAATTAAGGCGATTTTGTTGTCCAGGATTTTGGCTTTGATTTCAAACCTTTTGTCCATCCTATATACACTGCTATCATGTCGCGCTTGACAAACCAAGATCAAGACCAGGTTAGAGCCTTTTCTTTTGTTGAAATCTTTTCCCTCTTTACCTTCATGTCTTACTTTTCTTCTCTTGCAGGAAGTGAAAGAATGTGCCATCTCTTGCATGGGACTTGTGGTTTCTACATTTGGTGATCATCTTGGGGCGGAACTACCCACATGCCTTCCCGTGCTGGTGGACCGAATGGGAAATGAAATAACTCGACTTACAGCCGTGAAGGTTTGTTAAATTTTTTACCTTGGGGTTTTGTTTTTTAGTTAGTTGTGGTTCTCCATTCACGTGTTGCATTTTCAAGCACTCACAATAAGTGGTGGAAGTATTCTTCATTTAACGCACTATGTGACCGTTATGATTATGGTGACAGTGTCGGGAATTACTTTGTTAAGGTTGTCAGGATGAAGACTACATAAAATAGATAAACTTCCTCAGCTGTTCTGGATGGCCAAATTCTTCATATACTTGAATATTTGATGTGGCTCTTGTTAGTGTGAGGTTCTCTAGTGCTTTAGAAGAAGCTCCTCTGATTCATCTCCTGCTCTGGATAGTCTTTGTTGATTAAGGTTTTGGAGATGGGGAATATGAAATAAATTTAAGGTGTGTTTGGATAGAAGATTTGGTCATTTGGGTTTGAGGGAATGGTTTGACAGTAGGATTCAAATGATCCACCATAATGATTGAAGAAGTGATGAGTGTTAAAGAATATTAAATCCATTGTAAACTATCCAAACAAGTTTGATGGATTTGTGCATTATGGGTTCAAACTTCCACCGTGTTCTGGACTCCTGAATATGTGAGCACACATTTATCATACATGCCTTACCAAATGAACTCCTTTAGCAAGTGCTGAGGCAAATAAATCCCTAGTTGGTCAATCTTATTTACAGAAAGATTGAGGAATATCTTCAAAATTATAAAATGGACTTGGGTTGTTCTATAACTTAATCTCATGGGGACTTGTGAGATAAAGTCATAAATTGTATTGAGAAAAATATTTATGAGCTTGCAAACAATTGACAATATTCACTTTGTTGAATTTGTTTAATTTCTATTCTCAGCACAAAATTACTTGTCAGCTTTGGGACGTTGCTGTATTTATATTCTCATGTGCAAGTTTTCTACAACTTTATCCCTTTTTCCAGGCTTTTGCTGTCATTGCTGCTTCTCCTCTGCACCTTGACCTATCTTGTGTTTTGGAGCATGTAATTTCAGAGTTGACGGCATTCGTACGGAAGGTATAATAATATGCCTCTTTCCTTACAGCTTTTGGATAGATTCCTACGGATAATAATATGCCTCTTTCCTTACAGCTTTTGGATAGTTTTTCCACTATGATGATTTGTAATAAAAGCTACTAAATGCTCTGATGTTTCTGGGAAATTAGGCCAATCGTGCTCTAAGACAAGCTACCCTGGGGACTCTCAACACACTAATTGTCAGCTATGGTGATAAAATTGGTTCAGCTGCTTATGAAGTTATTGTTGTTGAACTTTCAACTCTGATAAGGTTTCATAAATCTTTTTTCTTTTTTAAACTGCCAATGCAGTTGCCATTACTACATGGTTGCCAACTACAGTTTTGAATCCATTGGCATTTTTTAATACTAATTCTTCCTTGTGCTTTTCAGTGATTCAGACTTGCATATGGCTGCTCTAGCTCTGGAATTATGCTGTACATTAATGGCCGACAGCAGATCTGGTCCAAATGTTGGTTTGACTGTCAGAAACAAAGTTCTGCCGCAAGCACTGACTCTGATTCGAAGCTCACTGCTCCAGGGACAAGCCCTTCTGGTACTAATTGTATGCTTCACTGATTGAAAAATGTCAGAGAATAGTTTGCTTAACTATAACATCATCTTTGGAAATCACAGGCACTGCAGAACTTCTTTGGTGCCCTGGTTTACTCAGCAAATACAAGCTTTGATGTACTGCTGGACTCTCTTCTTTCAACGGCAAAACCATCTTCCCAGGCTGGAGCTGTTGCAAAACAGGCCTTATTTTCCATTGCTCAATGCGTAGCAGTTCTCTGTCTTGCTGCAGGCGATCAGAAATGTTCCTCCACTGTAAATATGCTTACGGATATCCTGAAAGCTGATAGCAGCACCAATTCGGTATGCTTTCTACTTGTGTTTGTCCCTGCCTTACTTTGCTTGAATATTTTAGTTGCAAGATTTCTATTAATTTTTAAGTTTGCATCTTTAGATGATTGCTGATGCACATATACCTACATCCTGACACTTGTGTGTCCATAGCATAAACCCTGGTTGATTTAAACAAGCTGTCTCCCCCTTACTTTGTTTGTCGCTTCTTTTGGTGCACTGTATTTGATTGAAACCTTGGAAGTAATTGGAAGATCTTTTATCTATACTATAGTTGTGAATAATCCAAACATGAACGATGTTTTGCTGATTGCATAATCTGACAAAGAAGTTATATGAATTCTCAAGCAATATATGCTACAAGATAGGAGATTCTCTTAGATAGCTGGGTGGTGGAGCTGAAACTTGGCTACTTATCTCGTGACCATGGGAATGGAGTATATTGGTGTTCTGCGAGCAAATACTTACAGCTTATAATGCTTAAGATGATATTGCTATACTTTTCTGGATGCCATTGTGAAGGACTAATCATCTATTCTCATGATTGGATAACTGTTCAGGCATTTTCCATCTTTTTTGTTTTAAATCTTTATTTTACTCAACAATAGAAATAATATTGAATACCAAATTGTATTATCTCTGTCTCATTACCTTATGTTTCAATATTGCTCACTGTACTTTCTAATAGGCCAAACAACATCTATCCTTGCTGTGCTTGGGGGAGATAGGCAGGAGAAAGGATCTAAGTTCTCATGACCATATCGAGAATATTGTTATCGAGTCCTTCCAATCACCTTTCGAAGAAATAAAGTCTGCTGCATCTTATGCACTAGGAAATATTGCTGTTGGCAATCTGCCCAAGTATTTACCTTTTATCTTGGATAAAATTGATAATCAGCAGAAGAAGCAATATCTCTTGCTCCATTCTCTGAAGGAGGTGCGTGTTGTATAGTTAGTCATTTGCAAGAAACTTATGTAATGAGCTTTATAGCTCAACCATGCTCAATTCTCTTCTGCATACAGGTCATTGTAAGACAATCTGTGGATAAAGCAGAGTTTGACGATTCTAGTGTTGAGAAGATCACTCATTTGCTCTTTAACCACTGTGAGAGTGAAGAAGAGGGTGTTCGTAATGTGGTAGCTGAATGTCTGGGGAAAATTGCGCTTATTGAACCTGGAAAACTTGTTCCTGCCCTAAAGGTACTTTCTTCAGTATGTGAATTTTGTTTTCTTACAGAAACATTTTATGTGATCTCATTCTTATGGATACATACTATGCACAATTTATAACTGTAGGAACGGACTTCCAACCCAGCTGCATTCACTCGAGCAACAGTTGTAATTGCGGTGAAATATTCTATAGTTGAGCGGCAGGAGAAAATAGATGAGATTTTGTACCCAGAAATTTCATCTTTCTTGATGCTTATCAAGGATAATGACCGGGTAATTTGCTAGATATTTATGACATTGTTGTAAAAGCTATTCAGTTTAGTTAATGTTCATGTTAGAATAATAAAATTGTGTTCTATATGTGCTATTTGGATCTCTCCTTAAATTTAATACATTTCATGGTTTATTGGTCTACATGCAGCATGTGAGGCGTGCAGCTGTATTGGCCTTGAGTACTGCAGCTCATAATAAGCCAAACTTGATAAAGGGCCTGCTTCCGGAACTATTGCCACTGCTTTACGATCAAACAGTGATAAAGGCAAGTACCTTATAGTATTAGCATGCCTTTTGTTATAGCCTTCAAAGACTATAAAAGTGCACAAAATTGGAACTGAAATTTCCTGCGCCTGATGTAAGTAACCTAATAGCGGCAGACACGAGAGTCTTCATATTTTAAGAGGTGCATTTTGCTTTTAGTTAGCAATGGGCTACACTTGCTATAGGCGAACGCACTATTCCTCCTCTTTCGTTTAAGCATTTGGCAGGGTTAAAAGCGTGAGAATCCTTGATATGGGATGTATGTGCAGTCCGATCTTGTAATTAATACCATAGTATGTAGTAAGATATATTTTTATTAATCATGCAAGAGGTCCATTTTAACACTACTCTATTGGGTTTGGTTATTCATCAAATAATGGATTGTGGCACAGGAGATCACCCATTATTTGGATTGTAAATGGATATTCTTGAGACAGCAATTTTAGTTATAAAAACGGAAAAGAAGTCTGACATTTCCTTTGAGCATAGTACTTCCTTGTTTTATCAACTTTTGGACTGTCGTGATCAACTCTGTGGATTTCTCTCCCATTTTTGTCTCTTTTTCTTTTCTTCCCTATTTCATATTTTATTGTAGGTGGTGAAAAGGTGTATTTCGTTTTGCTAGTTATGTTAACATTGTTTCACTGGACATCGTTTTTCCTGTCGTCATTACCGAGGACGAAAATGCTGCAACTTTAGTATTATTACCTCCTTTTACCTTCGGTGGCAACTTGGTTTGATTTTATCTGTGTGTGTGTGTTCTGATTTTTGTTTTAATTTTTTTTTTCCTTTTTTCCTCTAGGAAGTGTCTTTTATTAAACTCAATTTATTGGTCAATTATCTCTTTGCAGAAAGAATTGATCAGGACAGTGGATCTTGGTCCTTTCAAGCACACAGTAGATGATGGGCTTGAATTGAGGAAAGCTGCTTTTGAATGTGTGGACACTTTGTTGGACAGTTGTCTGGATCAAGTGAATCCTTCTTCTTTTATTGTTCCGTACCTTTTATCTGGTTTAGATGGTGAGTCTATCCAATAGCATCAAATATCTATGAATATATCACAATTCATTTTCCCCGGTGGTGTTGATTTTAATTTACTTTTGATAATAATGCAAAGAATTGAAGCACATAAATTCAAAGCTACTTTTATTGCTAGCCTGTCTCACTGGTTTTCTTCATTTCAGATCATTATGATGTCAAAATGCCTTGTCATCTTATCCTTTCAAAGTTGGCCGACAAGTGCCCATCTGCTGTGTTGGCAGGTATCTCCTGTCGTTACGTTTTGGTTGCAGATGATCTTAATATTTTCCAATTAGTATGTTAAGTAGATATTAATCCAATTTTCACCAAAATATTGCACTCCAGTATTGGATTCCTTGGTGGATCCTCTCCAGAAAACTATCAACTTTAGGCCCAAGCAGGATGCTGTCAAGCAAGAGGTTGACCGTAATGAAGACATGATCCGAAGTGCCCTCCGGGCAATTGCATCCTTGAATCGCATAAGGTATTCTTAGGTTTCAAATTAATATTTTCTGTTAACCTCAAAATCCTCCTCAAGGGTATATTCCCCGATGGCGATGACAAGAAATCCATATAACATAATAATTTATGTGTTCTTCCACGAATTCATTAATTTTTGTCCTTCTGTGGTTTCTTTGAACTCTACAAACCATCCTCACCATCTGTTCTCAAATCTGTTTCTTTCTGATTTGGTTTCTGGCCATCCTCACTCCAGTTATCATTCATATTATGACGGAGCAAGAACATGGCCAACCTGTTTATAAGGTGTTTCTGTTTCTGGCTTTCTATGACACCACTGCTCTTGCAGTCACATTTTTGTTACCTTCTGCCGATAAACGAAATATTGCTATTATCAATAGCCTTTGCTGATCTTCTGAGTGCAAATTCATCCTGTTGTTTGTAGACTATAGATATTGTTTTTGCACATTTGAATATAGAACTGTTGGAAATTATTCATTACAGGTGTAATGACTGATTCTCTTTTCTCTCCCCTTTACACTTGCAGCGGAGGAGACTGTAGTCATAAGTTTAAGAATCTCATGAATGAAATTGCCAAGTCAGCAAGACTCTCAGAGAAATACTCTTCCATTCGGAATGAATAAATTTGTTCCACTCAATGCTTCCAGTTGATGCTGCAGACTTCAGAAGCATGTATTTGACTTTCCCTTGACCCGTAATCTTTTACCGATGAAGAACATTATACAGGTCCACGGAAAAGGGGTTAATTTACTGAACATACCATGCCGGGCTATTGCATCTACAGTGAGTAAACTAAGCTATCCTGTTGGGGGAACTGGGCATGTGACTGCCCTGTACAGCATAGTCCTAGCTTTTCCATTTGGCCAGTCGAGCTTCTGTCCTGGTCGGACTTCCAAAATATACTGGCCTCTCTCTTTTGTTAATTCGGTTGACCATTGCTGTGTAAATTGGAGATTCATGCAATTTTCGATTGAATTCGACTAATGTTGTTTAAGGCTCTCCTTTAGATGCTATGTATTGCTAAGTTTGGTGGGTGCTGCTGCTGCACCCATGGCGTTTTATGTTTTGGATCATTAGAACTGGGTATGGATTTGAAAGGAAACCTGGAAAAGTTTGGGAGACACTTTGAGGAAGTGCAATTAATGTAGTCACTCCTGTTTGCCCTTAAATGTTTCAATAGACATGGACTCTTCTGAGGTAACATTTATCTAGAGTTGATATATATATCTATATATATGCTCGAAATAAAAGCTCTTTTTTAAAAAAATAAACAATAATTATATAATTACATCAATGATAAATACATCAATTGACTAATAATTTCATAAATTGGTATTACTTTAACTCACTCTTAGTGGGACAAATGCTTTCATTAAGTGAATAAAATATACACACGAACTCGAATCCATAACCTCCTTATGAAATTTTAAGATCTGCTATTTATGTATTATTTGAGTAAATTACACTTTTGGTCTCTATGTATAGCAACTTATTCGCATTTAATTCCTAATGTTCATCTTTCACTATTCTAGTCTCTAGAGATTGCAAGTTCACTATTTGAGTCTCCAAAGATAATAAATTTTTGCACATTTAGTCGGATCGCCAAAACTAACAGTGCTAAATTATATGACCATGCAACACTTGGTTGGTGCTTATATCGTCCCATTTAGAATTTGTGAAAAACATGGCCGTGTTCTTGTTCCCCATCCACTCTGTTGGCAAGTGCATCTTTGCTTTCATCTATCTTGGATCACTTTCTTAGCGGAGGAGTCGATGCTGGATGAATCTGCGAAAACGGGGCTGCTGAAGAATGTGGAGATGAGGGCCGACGAAACATGGGGGACTCTGAAGGGAAGGGTGTTAATTGCAGGACATGGAGGTAGTGTTGGTGAACCAGAATCAATTGAGTAGGATTTTTGATAATTCGAATTGCATTGTTCCTTATGTTTTAATAATGAGGCAGTGGATGGGTTTTATACTTTAAACGAATTGATTTCCTCCAACTGTTGTTCCCTAACAAAAAAGCACATCAACAAAATGCATGTGTTTAGAGAAGAATGGTGCATGTGTTTAGAGAAGAATGGTGCATGTGTTTAGAAGCAGAACTAGTTGATAAATGTAAATGATGCATGTGGTTAAAGAAGAGTACAGCCAAATCGGTCGTCTATTAGTTTTGACGGTTTGAATCTAAAAAATCATGAAAAATGAAGATTAGGAATTAAAAAGGAGTAAGTTGGGATATTGTTTAGTTATAGTTATGCTGCATAACTGGCAAAGCAAGTCAGGCCCTTATATTTCCTATTTCATGGGGAGTGAAGTGTTATAAATTATAAATCTGGGGGTTATTCTGTAAATTTTGTATTGTTGGACTTGGAGAAAATAAACAAGTGGTATGAGTACCTTCCCTCTTCTGGCGCTAGGGTTTCCCCTTTTTCCTTCAATTTCTTCGGAGAAGTAGCGATCATTCAAATTATCGTCTACGATAGTCGATAAAAATTTGCTTTCTATATTCGTATAGTATGGAAGGCGTCGAAGGTGAAGAGGTGAACATTGAAGAACTCGCTTCTAACCTCTCTACTTACCGGGAACAGCTTCAGCAGGTAATTCTTCACACCTTTTGTTTGTTTCTTCATTAGCATGCGAAAGATTTGCTGGGAACTCTAAATTCTATAATTTCCATTGTAATTTTGTTTCTTTTTGGTCTTTTAACTGATTTATTTGATTGGATAGAATTTAGGACCTTTTGAGAGATGGGAGTTCTTTTTAGTTTGAATAAGTGGGGATTCAAGGACGGGAAGAACCTCAATCAGTGTTGTTAATTAGGAATTGAAGAGAGAAAAGTTTTGGGGGTAATTAAATGACAGTTGTTTGGGGAAGTCCAAAACAAGCTGAACAATTGCAAGGAAAAAGAATAGCTATGGTAGAAGAGCAACCACGTTTCCATCTGTTCCAACTCTTCTTTCTCTGTTCCCTCTCAAGAATCAAGTATGAGAATATGAGGTGGTTGTCTTGTCCATTTTCTTGCCCCAAGAAATCCTTACGAAAGAATGTGATTGTTTGGCGTAATGGCATTCTGGTAGTGCTGATATAATAAAGTTTGGTTCATTGATTTGCTTCTAGAAGTGCTGGCTTTATTGAGTTTGGATGTATTTCTTTGTGTTCACATGAAATAACTAATTTTATCATTGTCTTTCAGTATTATTGGTTAAGTCGATTATTGTAAATCCCTTAGAATGAACAAATAGCTTGTTCATATTGACATCACATGGAAGTTCTAGTGATGAATGATCAATGATCCTAAGAAATTGCTTTTCAAGCTTTCTGTTCCTTCTCTTCCCTTTATGAACAGAAGCAACCTGGTGTATTTTCTTCTTTATACCTACTGTGGTACTTTGTCTTCACTTCATTGTAGAGTTTTTGTTTTCATTATGCAGTTGTGTAGGTTTTCTTCAATTTACAACACAAGCTGCTAATTCCTTAGCAATATTTTCCTTTTTCTATGATTCAGGTCCGCAAAGTATTGAATGATGATCCTAAGAACTCTGAACTTTTGGATATGGAGAAGGAACTTGTGGAGGTGATCTCATATTTGTCTTTACCCCCAGGAAACCCCCTACCTCCTCTCAATCCCTTTTTATATTTTTCCATTTCCATTTTATTTTATCTATTTTTTATTAACTTGGTGGGGTTTGGGTCGAAAAACATTTTTATCAGCTTAGTGGTGGCCATTTTCTTTAGCATCTAGCATTATAGGCTAATAAATTTGGTTAGAAGGTCATTCTATGTATTTGTTGGAATTGAATTCAACTATCTATTCCTCCTTCTCAAATATTATTATTGCTCAAACAAGCAGTTTGAAGGAACTACCCTGATGAGGAGAGATCTTTTTGTCCTTGGTTCGTTAAGGTGAGGTTATTTTATATTGTTAAGAGAAATATGCACCCTTGGTGTAGCGAAGCATGGGTATTTGTGAAAGTTGTGGAGTGTGAGACTTTATCAAGGTGCACATCACTTTTGTCTTGGTTATATTGCAGGTCTGCTATGTTTGGTGACGGCCAGCTTGCCTCTCTCTCGTGATTTTCAGATGTCTCTCTGGATTTGAAGTTCAATGTCTTTTAATCTCTAGTGAGTTGCATTAGGAAAAAAAATGTTTGTTTTCTAATTTGAACTTTGTTGATTATGTGGCATCAGGTGATTACGTTGACAGAAGAACTTCTGGCAACTGCAAAACAAAGTGATGGTAATTCTGAACTGGTTGCTGGGACTAGTGCGGAAGTGTCTCCTAGCTTACATCTTCCTGGGAGCTCTTCTGATGTGGTGTGTTGACTACTGACTTATTTCAAAGATTATTCAGATTTTGCGCATCTCCAGATTAATTAGAACTTCTCATTTGATATGGAAGTGCCTGTATCTTTTCTATTTTTGGTAATACAAGTTGTCCGGTGGACTCAAATCTCAGTGGCTGCACAAGGGTTCCTTTAGGATATTTCAAATGATTTTCTTTGCTGGCCTTTAACATTCTTCAGCTCTGGAATTTCACAAGTTTCATAGAGTGGACTTATTAAGTCCACGAGCGAGCAGTCTTTCAATTATAACCTAAAGAAAAACGAGTCATTGCACTTAAGCTCTGAACTTTCCGCTGCCGGCTGCTCTATGCTGCCTTAATTCACTTTGGAGTCTGAATTGATTTGAATCAAATTTTCTTTTATCTGGAGTATGAAGACATCATTTTGATATTTCTATCCCAATTAGAAAAATATTCCATTTGAAACAATAAAAATAATTCTCTCTATTCATTTGCCTCCATTACTAATGCCTTTCTGTGTGGCAGCTGTTGGAGCATTTAAAACTATTATCAAAACAAACATTTCAATTGCACTCATTAAGTTGCTATTTTGATCTTTGATACGGGAAATGGAAATTATGAGGACTTAGTCATAAACCCTGATACCAGCCTAGGAACATTTTTGTAAGGAGAATCAAGTAATTATTTGCTTAATGAAAAAAGAAAATAGGTTATGGAATTTGTCAGTATAAGAGGTCGAGAAAGGGGACCTCCAGTTTTGGTTTAATAGAGCTCTTCAAGTTCACAAAGTAGTCAATTTTAAACTAGTCTGGATTAAGGGAGGGAGCAATGATCAGGTGGTGGTGGAAATTCTGATAGTGATGGGTCACTAATGTGGTAAATTGGGAGCTAAGCCGGTGGTAGTGGTTACAGCAATGTGATTGACCATAGGTAGATATAGGTCGTGGTCTCTGGGACGGAAGTCTTTTTTATCTTAATTTATGTTTCGCATTTAGTATTCTACAAAATTTTCTTTATATAACCAAGGGTTTAAGTTTTACCTTCTCTCATCTCATCCTATTGCTTCTCACTACTTTCTCATTTTTGTTTGATCTTGTTAAAGCAGCTTATGGCAGCCCCCACCATCCCATTCACCATAATAATGTTAGACTTCAATGATTGTAACATCGTGCATGTTTCAACTCTTTTTCTTTTGATGGCTTTGTTTCACTTGTTCCCTCTGTTTTAACTTGTTTTTATGATGACACTGCCTTGCTTTGCTCGTGGTAGTGATAATTTCAAATTTTTAATCCAGAAATCAAGATCTATTGCTAATTATGGTGATAAGTTCCCAGTTGGCGCAAAAGTTCAAGCAGTTTGGAGTGAAGATGGAGAGTGGTATCTAAATTTTTTTCACATTTTCAATATGTTCTACTTGAATTGTTTATTTCATTTCCTCTACCTTTTGCTTGTCATCTGTGGTTGATTTAGTTGACATTCAGGTATGATGCAACAATTGAGGCACTTACTCCAAACGGGTATTATGTACGGTATGATGGATGGGGTAACAAGGAAGAGGTATGATTTGTGTGAAATTGGATTGTTATTTTCCAAGTTAAGTCGACATCTTAAGTCTTGGCAAGCTTCAAGGCTGTCCTTTTCCTTAGGACCTTATCTAGATTCTTGTTCCCCATTAGTCCTTTTAACTTTTTATCTGTTGAACAAGGCTCAGAAGTGAATTACAAATTCATCAGTAAATATCTTTAATTATGAGATCAAGTTGGAAACCATTATATCATATTCTGAATGTGTTATATTATTATCCTTATTTAGACCTGTTGCATACTCTAAGTAGCAATCAGAAATTCGACATCCATTTTCATGATACATGCTTAGATCAGGTGGTGACCTAGTCGAGGTGGGCATCCAAGTTGGTTTGGACTTGCTCCTTTTTGAACTGCAAATCCCATTTTGGCGTTGTTTTATATTGTGATATTGATGTAAAAGATAAAGTAGAGTGCTACAGAGCATGCATCACTTTCCTGTAAGAGATGAAGAATGCCAATCTTCAATGAGATCATTTATGTTCTGAGGCTTTTTATTAATTATGAGTTCCATCATTAATCTCTCTAAAGCCATCACAGATAATAATATTAAGCATCACACTTAGACATTGATTTTTAGCTTTCTTTCTGAATGTTGAATGTTCAAGTAATTTTCATTTCAAAGACGTCCTAATTTGCTCATGTTATTGATGCAGATGACAGTTTGGTCCTATACTAACAAATTTACATGAATAAGTCCATTTTATGTTAAAATACTCGACATAAATCATCTGTGCTCTAGAAATATCTATTCTTTCATTTAACCTTTTAGGTTAACTTCACGAAATGAGGTACATCATAGGGTTTTTGTTTACAAAACCAACAACCTGATTTCTGATCTTACTTACTCATCTTTTATTCAAACCTCTGTTGTTATTTTCTTATTAGCCCTCAGTTTTATTTATCTTTTCTGTTACACTGTTATATAATTTAATAATTAACACGGTTGAATGGTTGATCTATTACCAGGGTCGATCTAATTGAGCTCTTGCTCAAATGAGAAAACCAACTGCTAGTAAAGAAAATGTAAAAAGAATTCTAAAACCCACGATATGGAAGGCAATAGAACAAAGTCCAACTTTTATTGGTTCTCTTGTTGTCAGTTGTAGCAACAATAAAACAGGAAAAATATTTGATAGATAGAATGACTAATGTGACTAAAAATAGAGGTAGCAAAGTGAAAAGACCCTGAAAATACGACCATTCTAATAAAATTTCTGAAACATTTACTTGTCTTGAAAAGCCATGATTCTAGTGGCCTTAGGACTTTTGAAGCTTCATTGTGCTTCTGTTTACTAGTTATCCTGTGCATAATTGGTGATTCCAGGTTGATCCCGATAATGTTAGACCAATTCAAGAAGGCACTCCCAACCCTTTGCTAGAAGCTGAGAGGATAGCTGTGGCTACAAAAGAAGCCCTTAAACGAAAGATTGCCCAAGCTGCTGCCAAAGACTTCGAAAACTGGACTGTGCCACAAAAACTTCGAATTGATCCAAATGACCCTGAAGATATGGTATGTGAGAATTAAATTACATTGCAAAATGATTATGATCACATTGTAGCTGCAATGTGCAGGTGCTTTCAAAGAATCTTCACTAGCTTTTTACATACCTAACTAGTGTGACTGTGTAGCTTGCAAATGATAGCTTAGTATCTTTTAGCCAAAGATACTGTCCAGTTTTTGGATCAAGTAACATCATCTTGCTAAACCCTGGTGAGAATTCCAGAATTTGTGTTTCTGGTTAGAGGTCCTTTATCATGATTGGTGGCACTTGGTGTTTAGGAATCTTCAGTTTTTATTATCATTTTGGCACATTAGGTGAAGCATCAAACTGACATTCATGTTTCTGGTCAGAGATGCTTACTGCTTCCTCTTGATTTACGGCGTACTATTAGTATATCTACAGTGTTTGTTATAGTTATTCTGGCACATTACACAAAGCATCAAATAATATTTCCAGTTCTTTTCTTATGTTTTATTTTCATGTTTCTAGCATTGGATATAATTATTCCCCTGGAATGGGGGAAATGAATAAACCGATTCATTTTTTGTTTGCTTGTTTTCATTTTTTCTTATTTACTAATTAATTATATATGGTTTCCAGATCTTCTTATTTACTGTTTCCGTTTGCAACATCTGCTTGTTTTATTGTCACTAACTTGCTGTATAATTTCCCACACTTTGTTTACAGAAAGCTGCCAAGCGGAAAAAATTACATGCTTTTAAGTCCAAGATGCGGATTGAAGCAAAAGAAGTTATGCAGAATAAGAGGCAGAATGCCTGGCAGCAATTCCAGACAACTAAAGGCCGGGCTAAAAAGGTAACCTGCCTGCTACTATCTACAAAAGTTACTGCTTGTGTGTGCCTGTGTGAGAAGTAATTGTGGCGAACTTGCTATATTCTTTAGCCATCTCCATTTTTGGTGGTCTGCAAGTGCCTACACTATCTTGTTTCTATGAGTACATGGTTGTCATTTCAAATATAGAGAAAATTATGTTTCATTGCTACGCTTGAGTAGATTTTTCTGACTTTTACCATGATCTTGTAGTCTATTGTGTCTGATTATCTGAATTATAAAATGCTGTCTATCTCATCTGACCTTGATTTCATACTTATAATAAGCACTATACTATTAGCATGTAGAGAACCATTTATTATGGGCTAATATGGGTGAAAAGAAATAGATTAATTGACAAAATTGTAAGCAACTTAACTCAAAATATGAGTTGAATAATTCATTCTTGAGTACTGCAATAGATTATTGCATCTATATGGAAGCAATGATGCCATTGCAATAGGCGCGCCCCCGATCCAGGTGTTTACCCAACGCCAATGGAGAATCACTGGACCCCTGAATTGAGCTTGATTAGTTTGACACAAATTTGAGCTTCGGGTCAAAACCTGACAGTTTTGACAGTTTCTGTGTGTGTTAATGAAATCTAAGAGAACAATTAAGTGTAGGGGATTGCAAAACCAAGACTAGAACCGCATGGATTGGTAACATGAGGTTGAAATATCCTGAAGCAGTAAAAAAGCCCCAGTAAATGCCATGGTGGAAAACACCATTTCGTTCTATAACAAAAACTTGCAAGAAAAAACAAGAGGGCGGAACAATGAAAAGATATTTGAATCTCCCAATTCTTGGTAAAAATCTATACCATGAATTAACTGAAACAGAGAAAATCAGAAGGAATTCCTTATTTCATGTTTACAGTGGTCCAGTATGTACTTGATTGGTAAGCCCAATCCCCAAACCCGAAAACATATGGCCAACAATCAGCATCTGAACACCCTGAGCGAAGCAATTTATCAAAGCCATGCACCCGACTGAGCAGTATTGACATTTTCCCCAGTTCTGTTGTCACTGTTGAGCGGACACGCAGCAGAGAAAGAGCTACTAAGTACACCGATGAGCTTGGCTGCATCAACAGCTTCCTTGTGGGAAATGGTTCTATATTGCTGTGCAGAATGGAGCCAAACTGTTGGAAACCTGGTTAACCTTGACAGTGAAGTCTGGTCAAGAGATTTTGGGGGGTAGATAGGGTGTTAATCTAGCTAGCCTTCGTGATCGAGGGTTTAATCTAGCTTATTGGGTAGGATAAGCTCCAATGGTGTTGAAAATTGTGTATTGGGTTATTTTTGGGCATAGAAGCTACCGCACCACACTCGTTCCATTTTTCTATTAGGTTTGCACCTGGGCTTTATTTACTATCATTGTAGGTTCTCTTATGTTTTATGGGTGTGGAGAGGGTTATACATCACCTATTGTCAGGCTTGCATTACAAGCTTGTTCTATAGCAGATGAGAGGACTCTTTGGGCCCCGCTGGCTGTAGTTCAGAACCCTCAAAAAGAAGCCTTTTCACGTGTCATTGCTGTTCCTCTGTTTTGAAGCGCTTCAGTCTAGCCATAGAACTTGTATGCATATTTCTCCTTTCTGTGGATTTATTGCTTCTTCAGACTTGTCAATTACTTCTTGGTGGAGTGTAAGCCTTAGCCAGCTGATACCTAGTGAACGAGAATAAAGCTATGGTGTCTAATTTTAAGGCATCAAGGGTTACAAGTTATGTGTACTTTTTCTCCAACTGAAACATCAAAAGCCGAGTTACTGCATCGTATATCTTCTATACAATCTAATTAGTGTTCTGTTCTCTGTTTATGTGCTCTCTCTTATTTTTCTGTTTATTGATCAGGTCGGTTTCTTCTCTGGGCGAAAGCGAGAAAGCATATTTAAATCCCCAGATGATCCTTTTGGGAAGGTTGGGGTAACTGGAAGTGGGAAGGGTTTGACTGAGTTTCAGAGAAGAGAAAAACATCTTCATCTGAAAGGAGCTAATATAGAAATTGCAGATGGTGAAAATGTAGAAACTTAGATACTGAATATATTTTCGGGTTTTCTTGTGGTTGTGTAGATACATATCAAAACTTCCGACCAATTGTGAACAGTTTTAGTAGCTTTAAGGTTGGGTGTGTTGCTCTTATTAAGCAAAACATGCTACTTCTATCACTGCAGTTGATAATTCATAATACTCAAATTAATAGCTTGGTGCTTATGCTGCTATGCTGTCTAATCCAACATCCTTAATATATTTGCAGTATTGTTGTTGTATTCAGAGTTTGTTGCAGCAAGGGGTTTTCTACAATTGCTGAAAATAAGTGCATATCCTTAGCCGTTTCCTCATGTTCTGCAATTTATTGGATAAAATTATAAATATGAACTATGAATGCTTTTTCACCTATTCCAATTCAATCTTATTCCACTTTTCGTTTTTGTTTTCAGATATTTTCAACTTTCAATTATAATTAACTTGTATTGTTTATTGCAAGCATCAGTTAGATGCCCATATATACCAAGTCTTGTAGTCCAATACGTGTTGCTATAGAAATTGAGGTCCTTGCATGAATTTAAGTTTTTCTCTTTTTATTAATATTCTAAAGAGAAAAAAAAACATTTATGATGAAGATATGATACGTTTTAATTGATAAGAACAACAATATAGGATTTGTATTTAGGAAATTGAAGATCACTATTATAATTGATCGATCACTTTGTTACCTCCAATTTTTATACTAACAATTATACATATTATTAATCAGATGATGATGACAATATTCAGCTCAGGACATTAGATAAAAGTAAATTTTGTTTTTTGTCAGAATTGGTAAATGTATGTATAAAAAAGAGTTTATTAATTTTTTTATTACCACTCATTATTAAGTTAGTAATTAACTATATCTATTATAGCATTAATATTTATTTAAATTAAATTCAAAATTACCCAAATAATATTTAACATTCTGGCAAATTTCTATAGATTTCAGAAAATTCTCAAAAATTTTGATAAAATTGATGTCAGGCGCAAGTTGAATTTCATTTTAACACTTCATTTCATTTAAAATTTTGGAATAATTAAAGAAAACATATATAAATAACCACATATAGACCAAGCCAACTGAAATACTATCGATCGTGCAAGATAAGAATTATATATATATGTTAGCATGTTTTGTAGTTAAGGTAGATATTTTAAAAGTGGTCTTACATGACTCTAAAAAAGCCAGAAATGGAGACAGCGTTCTCACTCAAGACACATGCACATTGCACATATTGGAGCTATTTTGAAGCTTTTCATATGGTGTGGATAATGTGTACATATGTATATTATATAAGTATAAATGATGAGAGAGAGAAGAGAATAATAAAGGGTATGTTAATATGTATGGATGGAGGGACCAAGTTAATAGTTATGCCCATCTTTTGGGCAACATACTGAAGCAGTGGTGGTAGGAGAATTTCAAATGGGGGATTTTCTTTTTTCTTTTTTTTTTTTTTTTTTGGGGGGGGGGGGGGGGGTTGTCCCTCTTTCCAACATGTTTCAGACATGTCCCTCTTGTGAAAAGGTGAATCATTCATTCACACAAACAACAACACAATCAAGACATCATCTCTCTCTCTCTCTCATATATATATATATATATATATATATGTGTAAGGAGAGGTTTTCTTTTGTTTTCATCTTTGTTCTCATGACTGTAGCCTTGTTGTTGTTCTATAGTGTACTTTGATTGTGTAATATGACAATTAATGCATCAAGGCTGCAATAGTAGAATTACACTAGCACTAGTGTCTTCAACCAACCAAAAAGTAGCTAGAGCCACTAATATACACACTGCTTGCACATGTTCTGTGATCAACCCTTTGTTGACTATCCGATCATCATATGCAATAGTACTAAGCTTATATTCATTGGATCTTCATTTTATATATACATGATTCCATCATGTCAAAGCTACTTTGGATTTGGAGTCCCTCTAAAAACATACTTTTCTTGTGACATTACAAAATACAGATAAAGACAGGCTTGGCCTGTTTCATTCTTATGGTTGTGGGTTCGATTTTCTCCGCACTCTTATAAGCAACCTATGATTCCAAAGACATTGTCCAGAGATAGGAGAATATCCATCAAGATCATCTGCCTAAGGAGCAATTATTGATTCCATCTTCTATACATTTATGCAACTAATGCCATTAATTATCTCAGCTATGGCACTAGCCTTTCTTTTCTCCTTTCTCTACTCTTAGTACAACAAGTTCAATAATTAAGGCAGCAGTGAACAACACAAAGTTCCACCGCAATCATACAACATCATTTGATGGATATACATTAATGTCATCTCCTGCAACTTTAATGGTAATGTTAGAATCTTGCAATGTTGACGAGGATCGATTGTTCGAATACCATCTAGCCCAAAAGAGGTAATTGAAAAAGTTGAGGAAGCTCAGAACTGCCAAGAACCAATAGAAAAGATCCAATCTGTCTTTGTTGAGATCATTGTCACTCAGCCATCCATCACCAGATGAGCCCGAAGTCACCTTATTCACAATCGACACGAGCAAAGAGCTCAGGAAGAAGCCGAACGAATACGAGCAATAAGTTATAGCTGTTAGAAACGATTGCATCCCTTTCAAAGACTGCTTGTAGAAGAACTCAATTAGGCCAACTGCAGTCAACATCTCTGATATCCCGAATATCAGAAACTGCGGTGTGATCCAGAATATTGACAGTATCTCATGCGACTTCACGGCCGACTCCCGTCTTTTGTGCTCCATCATGGCGGCTGAGATCATCGAAAACGTGGCAAGGAATAGGCCGGCCCCTATGCGCTGTAGAGGGGTGATCCCGGAGTCGTGGCCGGTGATCCTACGAGCAAAGGGGACGAAGAATGCGTCGTAGAGAGGGACTATGAAGGTCAGCATGATGTAAGGAATGGCCTGGAGAGAAGCTGGAGGAATGTGGAAGGAGTGAGTTAGTTGAGTGTTCATGGAACTCCCTTGTTGGACTGAGAATGTCTGAAGCTGTGCAAGAATTGTATTGAAAACAATTGTGCATGCGAATATGGGCACAACTGACATCAAAATTTTCACTTGTTCCACTTGGTTCACAGTGCAAAGACTCCATGAACTCTCCTTGCTATTCCCATCTTGAATAGTCTTGATGCAGGCCTTGTTCAAGAATCTGAATTTTTTTTTTTTTTGAATTATAATATATGCATAGGGAATATTAGTAATTAACACCAAGAACCCATTATATAGTGGAAAAATAAAAGTAAAAACAAAAATGTGAAAAATTACCTAAATCTTGGAGTGAGTTGAGGATTGGGTGAAGTGTCAGAAATTGGGTTGTCAGTATTAGGCTCTTTGGAGTGGATGGCATGAAGCATCCGAGGATCAGATGGGCAAACCTGCTTTCTCTTTAAAGTTGCAGCCACAAATACCTGGCAGAAAAATAATTTATTATTATACTAAAAATCAAGAAAGTCTTTTTTTTTAAAAAAAAGAAAATGTATGTAAGCAAGATGCCAAATCTTCCGACACATCTGTATCTTGTATTATAATTTTGGCACATAAATGGTAAAAACTTTTCTCCCAAGAACATAAATCAGCATTTGCATCCATACCAACTTATTTTATTCAACAGACCAATCAATAAGGAGGGGATATTATTTAATCCCATCTATACATTCAGCATATATAAGAAAACAAGAAAGCATCCATAATCAGCAGAATCAAACAGTTAAGCTCACCACATATAATAACATGTATAATTTCCAATTTGATTAAAATATGATGTTTTATGCATAAAATAATAACAATAGGTAGAATACATGGATACATAATTAAGGCTAAAGAAATTAAAACACAGCCAAAGAAGGAACTTAAAAGATTTTCTTACTTGTGCAATAGGGGTCAAGATGCTGCCTTGAGGAGGCTTATTCCTGTAGAAAACTGTGCCGGAAATTAAGCTGATGAGGCCCATGGCCATGGCGGCAGCGGAGACACCGAAGCCAACGTCCATGCCGGAGTGTGTTTGGACATAAACTAGGACAGTTAAGGCTATGAGTTCACCCATTGAGAAGGCAAAATAAGCAGCATTGAAGTATCTGGAGAGTTTCTTGGACTGCTTTTGATCATCTTGGTTGAACTGGTCTGCTCCATGGGCTATCATGTTAGGCTTCACACAGCCACTCCCCAATGCCACCAAGTATAGAGCTATAAAGAATATTAAGGCCTTGAACCCTTTGGCCTCCATACAGTTCTCACTATCAGTCAGCATATTGCATTGTGGGGGTTTCAGTTGGGGAAGGTGGGCTTGCACTGACAGCAAGATGAAACCCTATGTAACAGATAAGATCAAGAAACATGCATGAGAGAGAGAGAGAGAGAGAGAGATTGAAGGGAGGATATATGCATATGTGTATATATACCGAGAGTTCAACAAAGGCAAAGATGAGCATAGTCCAGAAGCAACCAAGATAAGAATCAGAGAGGTAGCCACCAAGAAGAGCGAGGAGGAAGACAGTTCCTATGAAGTTTGTGACTGTGTTTGCGGCTTTTGACAAGGAAAAGTGCATCTCATTTATGACATAGGTTATAAGGTTGTTCCCAACTGCAGCTATTGCCATTATCTCAAATCCTTGAAGTCCTGCACCACAAAATCCAAGAAACGCTGCTTTCTGAGATTTTGGACCTCGAATGGACATATCGTACACACACCATACACAAATCAAGAAAAATAAACTCACACACAATGTGTAGGTGTAATTAGAGAGAGAGACCTAGAACGAAGGCAGCAGCTTTCATCCCACCATGCTTAAGAGGGTCGGAAGGCTTTCCTCTCCAATCAACAGTAGTAGTAGTAGTAGTAGTAGTCTCTTCAGCACCGCTCTTTTCTCCCTTCAAATCCACCTGCCTTCTTGAGCTCTCCATTTCCTCACACACACTACACACACTACTCTCTCTCTCTCTCTCTCTCTCTCTCTCTCTATATATATATATATATATATATATGTGCGTGATGTAATGAATTATTAGCAGCTAGGTCCTTCACACCAAGTATGCTGTTTGAGCAAGAGAGAGGCGTGAAGGTATTCCCCAGAATTGAAGGGGGAAAGAAGGCCTTGAATTTATTTATATAGTAGTAGTACCACAGCCACAGGCCACAGACCACAGCCCACAGCCCCCCATCTTTGTAGTGGCCCCTGTGACCAAACAGCACAGTACTCCCAGAATTTTCCAGTACACCACTCCTCCATCGCGTGGACGCCACCTCCTCTTTTCATAATTACATCATCATCATCATCATTAATATCAACAAAACAAAAACATCTCTCTATATATATATTAACAAGAATTCCAACAAATAATCAAGATTTATTGATTGTACTTGCTCATCCAAAATTTTTATTACTTCCTTAATTTTTAATACTTTGATATATATATATATATAATATATGCATCAAATTATTAAAGCAAAGTTTGACTTCTTTTCTAATTTAAGCCGTGGTTTGGTGGTCTATACTTCTTTGTTGGAATATTTGTTTTGGTAGGCTTGATATATATATGTCGTAGTGGGAAGGTGCCAAATTCAAGTGCCAACTGCTTTAACTATGTCAACAGTTCATGTCTTAATTAATTTGCGGTTTGGTGTGAATTGGATGTTACCTTTGAACATGAGCTAGACATTTTTGCGTGTGTGTGTAGAGGGGGGAAATGTAATAATTCTGAAATTTGGTGGTGGTAATTTTTGTCTCAATTTGACCAAAAAATTCTGCATTATCTTTAAGGGAATTTTAAATGGGAATTTTTAATAAATTTAATGGCGTGGTAGTTCAAGTTATAATTTTTAATTGTTATTTTGGTTCTATATCTTTAAGGGATTGTCAATTTGGTCCTCTAACTTTGAATGTAGCGATTTTAGTCTTCTATCTTTCAAAATAGTAGCGATTTAGGTCCTTAAGTCTGATTATTGACCATTTTGACCTTTTATGATAAAATCTCAATAGTCTTATCAAGTGCTATTAATCAGCCCCAACATGCTTTCAGATAAAATTAAGCTTCTATAAACTCCATAGCTTGATTTGACCACCTGTCCAACTAAAACCCTTGATTTTACAAACTTCTTCCAACCACATTATCTAATATATGGTTTCTAGATACTTGACTTTTTTAGCAACAAATGCAATGAGACTTCTTCAATACACCAAGATCTTGGGGAGAATACCAGTAAGGAGAGATTGATTGGGCAAATTTCTAAAACGGTGGAGTTCTTAATATTATAATAAAAGGAATTGGTTGGAAAGAACTCGAGCCGGATATCTCAAAATTTTCTCAAGATCCAAAAGATAGTTCAAGATTGTGGACATAAATCCATATACCTATGAAAATAAAACACTTGAATCAAAATATGGACAAAACCTCTCCTTACTGGTGTTCTACCCAGATCTTGGTGGATTGTATACATCTCACTGCATTTGTTATTGTTTGTTAGTGAATGAGCCAAGTATTTGTGAACCATCTGTTACGGTAGTGTTGAAGAAAATTCATAAAACTTAGAATTTTGAATACTTGGTGGCAAGACAGTCAAACTCCAAGGTACGAAGTTATCGATGCTTAATTTTAATTTGGAAGTATGTTGAGCCTGATTAATAGCATGTTTTGATATTTCATCATAAAATGTCAAAATGATCACTAATCATGCTTAAGGACCAAAATTGCTACTATTTTGAGAGATAGAGCGAGGACTAAGATCACTACATTCAAAGTAGGAGGACCAAAATTACAATTAAAAATTATAACTTGGACTGTCGCGTCACCAAATTCAACAAAAATCCCAAATTAAGTATTGACACAGCTGATGACATGGAATTGGTGGCCAAATTGCCCGAAAATCTTAGCCATTCAACCAATATCTTAATTAATAATGTTATATGTCCTAACATTATAAATCAATAATGTCCGGCAGTCAATCGAGAAAAGCATCTCCTTAGTTAAGATATTACTTGGAATGTTAATTTAAAATAATATTATATATTTTTATTTTAGTTAATATTTATAACATCTACACATTTTTAATATATATATTGAATGTTTGTATAGTTATTGGAGAGTAAAATGCAAATTTATTCGATCAAAAGTCAACTGCAAATTAATAAACAAGACTACAAATATAAAATGACTAAATCCAAGAAAATAATTTAGAACAGAAAGACAGAGAGTGGAGTTGGACATGCAGAAGTAGGGTGCCTGCATCCCCTTTTCACCATTTCCCACTACCCCTTTTATTTTATTTTTAAAAAAATAGGTATCGATTTATATAATTTTAATAGCATTAATTCTTGGTAGATGACTAAATTATTGATTGATATTTATGTATTTATATAATAAGATTTGTAATATTAGTAAAGAAAGAGGGGGTTGGGGGTGGGGGGTATGGGTGAAGATGGGAAGGACATGCAAGTGAAATGGTTTCATCGTCATAGGTGAGTGAGTGTGTTTCTTTGACATTCTAAGGCGCCCACACCACCTCTACTTATCCATTCTTCCTTGTCCAGACACAATTAGTCAGCGCTGACCTGTGCCCACTATTCTTTCAAGTTTTCTATGCTTTCTACACACTTACATATATACACACACATTTCTGTGTATATATGCATAATTTCAAAGGGTTTGTCATTCTCATATCAAATACTTGAACAATTAGAATAAACGTTAGTTTCATCAACACAACACCATCAAAAGTCGAATATGGTATTCAATTGTACACCAACATGAATTTCTCTTCTTTTTTTTTTATCCCATTAATAATTCTATATAAAATAATGCAATGTGAGTAGAAATGTGAATTAATAGGTTGCTTACTTTTATTTATGTTGGGAATTTTGATTGGTTGAGAGTGGGAAGATTGTTGGTTGGTGAAAAATTGTCCAATATATTCATGCAAAGTTGATGCATTCGCAAAAAATAAGAAATAAATAAATAAAAAGTAGAGTATTATGACAAGGCATTATTGGAGTGAATGATTATGAGTAAATAGGTCAACTGCACATGAAGAAATGGGAAGAGATGTTGCCCAAAAAGTGAAGAAATATCAACACATTCTAGTAGAGATCGATATTCAATTTGTAATATTTTATTTATAATTAATAAAAACAAAAAACAAAACCCCCTAATTCGGGTTGAGGTCATCGATGTGTCGTGGGCCAACTGATGGTCCTAATTAGGGGTTAAGCAGTTTGCACACGTTAGAGATGGTGTTTGCAAGGTCCTCAACAATTTGACCTGAAAGTTAGGTTCGTTGGAGTGGCCCCTAGATAAAACTCTCTAATTTCAAGAGTCAAATTGGGTAATCATTTGAAAAGCTAGTATTCGCGGGAATGAATTCATATTTCCCAAATGATAACAACTACTATCTATAAACGGTCAATTGTTAGAGGTTTTACAAAGTCACGTATTTGTTGAAAGGCCCTTGAAAGATAGGAGCTTCAACGACTATATATAATTTCGATCGAATCGGGTCAAATAAAAAATACATGAATCTTAATGATGTTGAATCATTTCAAAAATATTAGAAAGTTGGATACCATAAAAATCCATCATCCCCACCAAAAATTGATCAAAAAACTTGCCTTAAATTAAGGGTAGGCTATTACCTCATTGAGCTAAAAGCAAAGAAAAATATTTGGGATCCACCTTAAAAACCACTAAATTGAAAAGGGGGGGTGTTGTAGGCTTGCAATGGAACAAACTCTCCTTTTCTTCTTAGGGTTCATTTAATTTCATCACTATCTATATATCTACCTATCCATGAAGTAAAGTAGTCCAGTGTTTCTCAATCCAAAATCTATGTCCTGGATGGATGCACAGCTCACACGTGGCATTGAGGGATTGGGTGGTCGGCATGGAAGTAGAGATGAAGTGCATGACAACCTAAACCACCTATAATCTTTGTTATTACATCATTTCACATAGGGGGGTTGGGGTGGGGTGGGGGACAAAGTGGAGACATCCCTTTTTGAATTCATTGTGGTCTATCTAATTCTTATCCACAGTTAAATGTAGCTCAAATGGGTCAGACATGTTTTATCTATTGCATAATTTGGATTTTAAGGTTTGAGGTTCATCTTTTGCTTATATTTGCCGCAATTATCTTAATTTTTGTAAGGTTTTGACCATTAATATATAATTTGGTGGTAAGTACAAAATATTTTAAGTGAATCTGATACTCATTATTGTTACGGATTAAATCAAATTATTTATAAATTAGCTATCAACACAGTTCTCATATTGATAATAACAAATTCTAGTCCGATTCAATAAGTTTGATCAACTCCGTTCATTTCTTCATCCAAATAAATAAAAGAAATTGATAAAAATATTCAAATTCATGTTCTAATACGAATAACTAAAATTATTGAATTAACAATATTAGGGTCTGAATTTATGTCTAAAAAAATCAATCAAACAACTAGATTTGGACTCATATGTTTAGCAAGATTCATAACCTACCTCATAGTAAGGAAAATTGTAATTTTTGTCCTGTAATTATAGGATAATCATAATTTATTCTTATTGGAATTCAATTTAACAATTAACTCTTGCAATTCTAAAAACTGACACGTTGAAGTAAAATTCGTTAAAAAAATGCAATTTGGATTAAATTTGGGGCTCACATGAGATATACGTATAAAATTTCAACAAAATTTATAATTTTCGATGGATTTTAATATTATAATCCCAATATACCAAATTTTCAAAATTACAGACTTAAATACCACATTAAATTTTAATAAAATCAAAATTTATCACTCCTATAATTACAGGATCAAAAGTGTTGTTTCCCCTCATAATCCATACAAAGTAGCATTCACATACATCATTATAAAGTAGAAAAAAATTTAAAAAAAAAAGTGATTTAAATCTAATTAAAAAAGCAAAACCATGATTGATCTTATGCCAAATCAAGATCAATTACTTGAGAAATTGTCTTCCAACATCACCATATATATATAATTCAGAGTCAACCCTTGCTAGATTTGATCATATATCCATCATAAATATATGAAAAGGCAAATCAAATTATTTAGCAAGTCCCAATATATATATAGATAGATAGATAGAGCACTTTCCTGTAAATATATATATATATACACACACACATAGGGCATTAACAAAATTATGATTTTTTATTATGATTAATACAAATCAATCATAGTTTCGCAACGGTTATTGAACGTTGTTCTGTAAGTGTAGCCAAAATATTAGATATTGTCAAAACGTTTTGGCTATGGCTAAAAATCATGACGAATATTGATTAATCATGATAAAAGATTTAAGTTTTTGCTTTTATTTCATTTAACCAATATTAATAGTATTAATTTACTATGATATAGAAAAAACTCAATAGTTTATTATAGTGGGGCCACTAATTAAAAATACTAATTATCATGTATTACACGTAAGTAATTAGTGTTGATTGAATAAAATGTCAAAAAAGGCAAATAAGTAGGTATGAGAGCACTGAAAATTTTGCTACCCTTTCCCTTGTAACTTTTTGAGGTCTTTCCTCACCAATTCCAAATCCATTTTCACATACACATTATACACACACACATATATATATATATATAGAGAGAGAGAGAGAGAGAGTTCTGACTAATTATAATTAAAATATTAAGTTGATTTTCATGTTTTTTAACAAGTATTAATTTACATTGTACTTCTAAGTCTTAAAGATAAAAAGTTGCATTATGATTATAAGATTTGAAAAAATAATTAATTTAGGAGGCTCATATGTATAACCCACTATCTATATATAAACAAAATTTTGAAGCAGTGTTAGAAAATTAAATGACTCTATTTTTAATTAAGGAATTTTTCTTTCTTACTAAAAAAAATAGAGATAAATATCTTTCAAAAACTAATGAGTTATGAGGTGATTAAAGTAGACATTATGGGTACAATTCATATATACTCTTGGAATTTTCTTATATGTATTAGTATAAAATGAATAAAGACAAATTCTGATATCTAAATACTTAATTTATACAACAAAAAGATTCATAAATCGTCAAATTGGAAAAAGAAAAAGCAATTTTTTAATTGTGCACTAGCAATTAGCAATGCTTTAGGACTTAGTCTTGTGTTCCTCATCATCATCATATAGGTCAGAATTTTAAATGTTATATTAAAAAAGGGGGGTGGGGGTGTTACATTACATGTGTGCATATTTGATTCCAAGTCATTTTCACTTTTGTTGTGCACTTATATGCTATATATGCATATGTATGTGTAGTAGTTGCTCACTTTTGCCGACAGCTTCAATTGCCGCCAAGCAACCCCTTTATTTTTATCTTCTTTTTTTGTTTTTGGGTTTATGATGTGGTCGAGGTTTTTTTGCTAAAGGATAAAATCGGGATTTTTACCACGACGCAATTGCACACCAGGTGAAATGCAATTTCCGAAAAGTGGGTGTTGTTTTCAAAAGAATCAATGAATAGTCACTTCCCTTAAAAAATTAGTATTTTGGTATTTATAACAGTGTTGGAAATTATATGGTGTGGTGGGTTGTATATGTTTAGTGTATGCCTCATACATATCAAATTACTTACTTATCCTTACAAATTAATATTTTTTATTAATGCCGTCAGTTTAACTAATAAATACATTGCTAAGGTACATATGTACTATGTTGTAGCATATTTATTACAAGAATTATAATTTTTTTTGTTTGTGTTTGTGGTCAATAAGGTTCTTAAAGTTGGTATTTCTATACATATTATATTTATATTGGAATTTGGGCACAAAAGCTTTTTGCTTTTTGATCAAAAATAATTTCCATTTCCCTAATTGTGAAGCTTCTTGGAAACGCATGCAATCTCCATATGTATAAATGCTCAATCTCAATCCCTCACTTCATCCCTTCTTTCCTCCACCTTTAATAAATAAATCACATTAATTTCACACTTCAAATCCAACAAAATCTATCTATACATAGTGCTGCGCTCAATTTCAAAATTTGATTATTTTTATGGTTGGTCGGCGAGAAAATTGTGTCGCATCTAATTGTATATTATGATTCAGGAATCATATAACATGAATCTTAGAAAATGGCAAAAAATGAGATTAAAATACTCTTAAGATATCAAATTTGATTTATTTTAAAAATAAACTTTTTAAGTATTTGAATAAAATAATAAGAAATGAATAGTTAATATGATCAAAACCCGGAGAGCTTATTAAGAACTTGAATATGAAGTTATCATAAAAGTTCATAAGCCCCAAATAGTTTATTTCTTCCTCTTTCTTTATTAAAAAACTTATCAAACATTTTAACAATCAGAGATCGCAACAGAATCGGCATTATAAGCTAATATTCATCTGGCGTAGAAGATGGAAGGGCTCCCTCCATCATGCTGCGTACGCTTTTTCTCTTTTAATTGTTGGAAAAACATTAATGTTTGTGTATATATACTTACTTCAATTGTCAATATTTGGGGAGGAAGTTGTAGGGAGCCCCAAAACTTGTTATATATATGGTAATGGTGTGAAGGACGTGGTCTCTTAACATCCCCTTCTTTAATATGAGATGAGATAATTTCATATCAACTTAAGCAATGATGTGTGGAGAGTTGATGATAATGATGTAACATTCCCTTCCCCACTTGAAGAACCTGCATTTGCACCAAACTCCAACAATACTATTTTGAATCAACATCATTATCAACTACAAAGTCTCATTTTTTGAGAATGTATACTAGATTCTATCAAATCGTCAAATAGTTTTTTGTCTCGGGAAAAAAGCCCAAATTGTCGGGTATTGTGAATAGCAATTGCACTAAAAAGGCGCCTCCTTTTCTGCCTCATTGCCTTTTCATTTTCTTTCTTTTTGGTGGTTGTTTATGGGGGGTTGGAGGTAGATAGCCAAGTACAGTGTATATAGGTATTGGAGAAGTAGGCGATGTCAAGTTCAGTCAATTGTATCTATCAAATGAAGAAGAATTCACCATCAAAAATCATTCCCATCTCTACCCACTTATGGTGCTTTAAACGCAATATCTATACCTCTCTGTCGCCAAAGAGATCTAGTTCAAAAAAGTCAGAGATTTCTCATTTTCTTGAGGTCCAATCCCTTTTAACACAAATTGATATTTTGATATAAGTAACCTTGAATGGATGGAGCATATGATCATATGAAATAATTTATGACTATACTTGATAGTTTCATATGTAATAATTACATTGTTGGAGGGTTTTGAATACTTAGTTACCTGTGTGAAAAGAGAAGCATTTCTTTGTGAGCTGAACATTAGAGGTATCCAATGTTCTGGAAACGAGCCCACATACCGTGAATCGCAATGTGCGCAGACATAGGACCTTCTCTAATGGCTTTATGTTTCCACTTCTTCTATGCTTTTGAATTCCCTGTTTACAGTTTAAACCTCAGGCACAAGATTCGTCCTGATAATGCATACAACTTGTGGTCTGCATGAGGCTGATTTGTGCTGAAGCAATGCCGAAAAATGTGGCCTTAGGTCATTATCATTTACCTGTGCCAAACAATACATGTCTCCACTGTACCTCAGCAATGCCCATTATCATCAATTCTTACATTAACCGCACAGCACATAGACGTGCATTGCACGCTCGGGTCATATTCAGCAACTCACAGCACAATCTAAACAGCAAGATGCTTCTGAAATTGATTACAGCTTAATCTCTGAGAACATGCAAAACTTTACGCAACCAAAAACTACTTAAAACTACCATAAGGATCAAAGACTGGCGCAGAAATTGGTGGATTTGGTCCTGACTGAGAAATCCAAGACTAATCTCTGAATTAATCAGAAGAGTAAAAACCAGATTTCCATCATTATCAGATTGGTTTAGAAGTAACACTGCTTATACAAAATTGTGATTATTTTGACGAAAATGTCAAAGAAGCAGCCAAATCAGAAACACTTTTGAGTTCGTACACAAGCATTTATAATACAAGAAAATGTTGAGCGAAAATGAGAAGTAGAAACAAAAGTTTCAACTAATGAATATAATACAAGGTAATAGCTTGAGATGTGATACTGTATGGGTGCTGCACTTCAGGAGAGAGTACGCTTATTGAAAGACTCCACTGTCAGATTCGCAGTGAAGGCAGGAATTGAATTCATCTTCCGGATAAATATATCAACCTGCCAAACAGAACACTTGAGGAAAACTAAAAACTGGACATGCAACCGACAAGCGTGCAATTAACACAAGAAACCAAGAGCATTCTCATCTGATTCAAGGTAGTTTGTGCTGTTCACTTTAGAACTGCCTAGGTTAACATTGGAAATATTTGAAGAAACAATTTTTGTGGAATCTAGGTTAAGTCCGAAACCTCTTTTCTCCTTTTCTTACCCATCGCAGATGACACAAAGTTTCAAGTCTAATCTAAGAATACAATCATACAATACTATAATAGGGTGTTAAATTACAATCTTGATCTATCAATATCTTGGTATCTTTTCTACTTTAACACTCCAATAAGAGAAGGAAAAGCAGAACAAGTGAATATTCTTGCAATCCAGTTCAAAGAGCTATCCATAGAATGACACGAACCCCACTTGTAATATTATTTCTTCTTAATCCAGCATAAGTGCGTGATTAGTAAGTTATATAGTTCTGACTAGTTTGACAAAGAAGTCAGTCCAATAATTTGGAGCAAATGGCAGGCATAGGATTTGAAAAGGAGAAACAACAAAAGCAACAACTACAAAAAGATGCTTAGTTCACACCTGTCGAGATATCTCAGGCTGCAAAGTGTAGTCATTCACCTGGCATTTTGAAGAGAAACAGAAAATGCGATGTAGTTCAAGTTAAATACAAAATAAATATGCATGCAAGTGTGGAGCTCAAATTAGAGGTCTTCAAATTTCATGCATACACTTTTCAGATCATATTAAGGAAATTGCTGCACTTAATGAATATACTTATTTTGAGAGGCATAACTTCAAAGGATATATCTTCACCAGTTTGCGTCAATTCACTTCTCACTAGTTTCTGATATGGACCTCCCTTATAAAAACAAAATCGTACATCAGTTACAGGTACATCCGTCTTCCTACCAATCTTTCAAATACACTCTTAACACGCAAGCTGCCACGATGGTGCCATTGAAATACAACTCGATTTTTTCCCTGAAAGAAGTGTTTGTATTTCCACTTCCCCACAACAGTTGACACATGACAAAGGATCAAAGTGCCATATAAATTGGAACCAGATCTTAAAACTCTCCACTGAGAGAACAAACAATGACACGCTGATACAATCCCTAAACCAGGGCCCAGGTTATTGCCAAAACAGGCATACTTTCCCTGACTCCCAGACCTCCAATCAAGAGTTCAGTGTAATTACAGAAACTGGAAGGGGTTTGGTTAAGATGTGTCCATCTAAAGGGGACATCAGTTTTATTGGCCTGAAAATCAAATGATTAAATGCATGTAGAAGGAGTAGGAAAAATCTGGTACTGATATAAATCTTCCCATTTATTCTGGACCCTCAGACCAACTACCACCCCATCACCCTCAACTACCCAAAAAAAAAAAAAAGAAAAAAGAACTACTCGTGCCAGCTTACCACAATATTCGTATTCCCAGACTCATATTCAAATTGAAGCTTCTCATCATCACTTAAGGCATAAATCGAGTGGAGAGTAAACCGCGTGACAGGTATTCCATCTGGTCGCTGGTGGTCATCCATTACAATCTGAAGCATATTGACAAGATAAAAAAGAATATGGATATCAGAATATTACTGGAAGGATACTATTGCATTGTCTCTTCATGCTAAGCATGTGAATGAAACACATCATAAAGAAAAGATTGCTAAACTTTAACCAGCTGTGGGACTTTTTGAACCCTGTAATTCAAGTACTCATTGTTCTGGAGAAGCATAATAGTATTCTATTTCATTCAAACTAATCAGGAAAAACCATTTCTTCTGTAACTAAAGTCTTTTCTGCCATCTGTAATATATGATGCAATGTTGAACAAGATTTTCGGTTCCTGTGTGATTAACCAAATATGTAGAAATCACACCAACAAAATATTGTACTAGTGGTCAAATTGTAGGAGAATCCACAAATTAAAATTTCAAAGCTTAAATTGCAATGTCTCTCTCAAGCTGGAATAAGAGTGTTATATTCAGTCCCGAAAAGTGGATAGCATTGGCATGATTCACAAGGGTGAACTTGTGAGTGCAGCCAAAGTTTTGAAAATCACATTGTAACTTTTCCTTCAAAACTCGAGCAAAATTTGAATTCTCTTTTTCACGATGTCTTGTGCGTTTAAGTGGTGGAAAGGATGGGAAATGTCCAGTATTCACAACCACCTTATTAGTTCAAACGCATAGCCAAAGCCAAAAGTCTTAAATCTCATGTAAGCTCTAAACTTTACTGGTGAAGAACTTTTACCATCTTCTGATTTTGCTAGTAAGAGGGATGAAGGAAATCAAACAGTGAAAACTTGAATATAGCCAATTCTACACCATTTTGCATCTACAAATGGTAGGATTGTCAACTAAAACAGGACAGGCTTCAGAAAGATAAGCTCACCTGTAGTGAATCTATACATTGTACATAGTGACTGAAGTAGGATGCCAATCAAGTCGATTGAAACATGACTACTTAGGCTCATGCTTGGTTTGATATCATACAAGCTTCTTTTTTCAGGTTTCAATACATTTGAGCTTATTTGCTGAAAGAACAGATGTTTTAAAAATCAATATGACCTTCAAGCCGAGCCCAAAGCAGCCCATATTGTGTGTGCTATTTTTAATTTTGACAATTAATAATGCACATTTATTTAACTAATAAAAAATTAACAATCATAAATTTTTCAAAATAATCGAAATCAAATATTATCTGTACTAAAATGATAAATCATTGGACTTAAATTTACTGAGTCAAAATACCAATATATCCCTAATAAATAAAATAAAACCTAATACATGCCAACTTATAAGCATTCCAACTCTCTTTCCTGATTGATTTGAGGACTTCTTTTTTTAATTTCTACTCTCTGTCTTCCCTGAAATTTGGGAAATCTTAAATAATATAAAGCTCATTTTGAAAAATCTCAAATCAAGCTTGTAAGACTAATTGGACTCATTGACAGTCTTAGACAGGCAGGAAAGCGCAACAGTGCAAACAAGAAATGCTTTTCACAAAAAGAAAAAGAATAAATATACACAAGTATAATAAAATAAGAGACAGTTGAAAAAGATTATTCACATCCTAATTGGGGGATACTTTTATGTAGGGTCCATTGTACGATGTCTTTATTTCCCTTTAGAAGGTACAACGAAGTAAGAAGCTAAGACATAAAATATAATCAATTGAAACTTTAGAACTAAAAGAAAATTCTGGTAGGCAAATACCTTGTAACCAAAAAGTTCACAGCATGCCCTTCGGAAAACAGAGATTCTTTCTGCAAAAACTGTCTTGTATCTGCTTTATGACATCTTCCTTAGTTTCAAGCTAAAACAATGGAAATGCTATAGAAATACTGCAAAAATTATTGCCCACTCACCTCTCCTCACGTTTTTCAAGTGTTGCAATTTGCTCTTTTAACTGCTTAATTTTCCCAGCAATATAGGAGTCAACATGTGTGCCAGCATCGGCTACAAAGAATGACAATAACAACAAGAGCATATCAAGAAAAACATGAGAGAGAAGAAATATAGTGTTCATAATATATACAAAGGAATTTGACCAGATTGTAGAGCAATATTCACAAGACAAGACATGAGACTGTGGATTTCAGTGTACAAGGAACATTAAGAGAAGGAAAAGTGTCGGGCCAATCATCATACATAGATGACCAATTGCTATGCTCAGAATTTAGGCCACTTACGGACAGGAAGGTTATTTTTTCCTAAATTTTTCATGAGAGGGAGGGAGTAGCGAGGGAAGTAGGAGGAAAATGGCTCTGGCATTTCACAATCCATGTGGTCTGGAATACAATATACATTACTTTCTAAGTTGAATTTAGAACAAATAAGTTCAAACATTTTGAGCGCATCAATTGTCATCAAATTTACCACTATTTATTCAAACGACAGTACATTACTGTTTCACCTCTTAGCTCTTGTTAGTTTAACCTGCATCATCACTTGAGGTTCAAGATGCCTTTAAATACTGCTACTGCTTCCAAGGCCACTCTCAATTTCCAATTAATTTCAGAGGTGTTCAAACTATCTGCGTACTCACAAGAACTGTAAAGCAAGAAAACAAATTGTACAGGTTCGAGTCTTTGACAATTATCCATCTTACTTACATGACTGTTTTTTAAGTTCTTCAACAGCCTGCAACTTTTCCTTTGTCTTCTGCAGCTCATTTTGCAGGGCCTCTATTGTCTGTTTTGCCTCATTGTCAACTGCTAGGGTGTTAACCATCCGCAGAACTTTTGTATTAGTCGACGAAAAATCACCATGTCCCAGCTACAAAAGAAGTATAAAACTCTTTTATCAAAACGGAGATAGAAGATGAGTGCAAAATGGAATGACCACATACAATCACTTTGTATAGGAGAAAGAATTGCTTATTCTGTCACATGCCTTGCCTCAGAAATCAACTAATGAGTGAATTGCTTCTTGATGTTACCCATAGCAGAATCATACCTACTCTGAATTGTGAGTTCAGCATTACTACTCGCCCACATCATAGTGCTTAAGGGGAAAACATACTATGAAAGGAATTATGGGTGAAACCACGCCAGAAACATAAGTGGTAAGGATTAGCAGTCCAATGATGTGAAAGCTATAATCTCTTAAATTCATGTAATTAAGGGAATACACACCATGTCTGATGAGCACCAAAATGGTTGTGCAAGCTTTTACTAACTTTTTTCATGGAAAACTTCATTTTGAGTTTTGTGATGCCAGTGCAAGGGTATCAATGAGATCCTATCCTCCCCGTCACCATTTTTTTGTGGATATCTCAATTCAACAGATCTAATTATTTTATTCTACCTCAGCTCATGAATGTTTAAATCCTCATGTCATTTGTAAAAAAGCTCTAAGATAACTGTCATGTTGAACTTGACAACCACAAGTACAGCACCAGAACTTAATTCTAAGGCACAAGTGGATTCGCCTTGGCACACAAACCTTAGACTCCAACAAAGATATCTCAGAACGGAGACGATCACCTTCTCGCTCTAACATCTTTACTCGTCTTGCTTCATTGGCTAACCTTTCGTTGAGCAACATTATCTCATTCTGCTGACGGCTATTAATTTCCTTTTTCTCTAATAAACTGTTTTCTAGTTCTGTGACGTAGTTTTCCTTCTTCGCCAATGATGCTTCAAGCTCCTGTCAACATGAGATATTAATAACCAGAGAAAAGTGAGGAAAGCTTACATGACACCAGATTATAGTTAGAATGGTACTCCAACCTGAACGATAGTTCCACTGACTGATTCAGTTCCACCTTCAAGACTTGTCCGCTCTTTTAATAACTTCAAAACATTTTTTAACCGGTCTCTTTCCTCTGTAATCAAACCGAGCTACAACAGAAAAAAAGCAGCTCAAACAAATTACATATAGGACAACTAAACAAGTTGACTTTTATAGTGTTTTACTTTTGGAGGCTTTAAGCCGAAAGGATAAAAATTAACAGAACAGGCATTTTTGTTTACAATTGTTGCAGGTTCTTACTCAGAATCGGCGATTTTTCCCAAAAATTCTATCACCAGCCAATAAACAGTCTCTTCCAAAGGAACCAATTCAAGATTCAGATTGTGCTTAAGTACTAAACAATGTAAAAAATTTAGATCAAGATTATCTACTGCTTCTAGACTATTATACAGGCGACGGAATAAGTACAACAATAATGGATAAATGATGATACATTCTCCTTGCATCAGAAAACCAAAAATCAGTTTGTTAGTGCTAACCACTGATTCCAGCTGTTTGTTTTCTGCTTTATATGATTCTGCCCTCTCTTTGGCCATTGCAGCCTCAGTTTCAGCATTTTGCTTATCAAGAATTGCTGCATCAAGAGACACTTGAATTTCTTTCATGCATGCCTGGGCATCACTCGCTCTCATCATGCTATCAACCACCTCTCTGCATGAGCTCAACAAAAGAGATCAGGAGCGCCACATAAGGATAGCACAAGTATGACTGGATAGCAATCCAAGACAAGCTACAGATAAGAAGTAAAAGAAAAGATTACAAAACTATTATATACAGTTCTTTGCCAGAAAAAGACGGTTAAAAAAGTGTTACAAACAATTACATTTGTGAGCTTAATAAAATTATATCAGGAAAAATGACTCCATATTCGAAAGGTGCAACGTGATGCAACCTGCTTTCCTTGAAACAATTAAAACAATATCACTATGTTTCTTAGCTATGGAACTCTAGTGACATCATGCTGAAGCAAAATGTGACAAGATACATACTTCTGCAAAGCTGCAAATTTTGGAAGTATATCATCTGCAGATGACACACCAGGAATTTCCCTAACCACTGATTTCCATGTAGACAACTCGCCCTCCAACCTCTTCACGTTTACTTGGAGATCAGATAATTTAAGAAGATCCAACTCTGTCCTCTCCCTCCGGCTTTTTTCTTCATATAATTTTTCTTTCAATAGTTCGATGTCTTCATGAGAAGCTTTTAGTTTTCTTGCTTCACGTACTTCAGACTCCTGGTGACATATTGAGACACGTCCATACGATATGTTATATTATATCAGAAAGATGTATAGAAAATCTCAGTCATGAATCAGAAGTATGCAAGAAAGCAAAGAATGAGATGTTCCTTATAACAGGAGATATATCCCCAATTTGCTAAAGCTCGTCTTTTAGGATATGGATGCCTGACTGAAAAAGTACCTGGTATGCAGAATGATTAATGTATTCAACAAACAATGACAAGCATCACCTCCTAACCTAATACAACCTTCCATTTCATCAATATGAGTTCCTACCTTAAGGCTACAACGAAAAGGCTTATTAACAAACCATGATCAGCTAATAATGCTTGTAAGGTCTTCATAATAACATGAATAATTAAAAGAGGGTGATCAAAGGATTTATTTCCTGTCCCTTTACTAATATCCCCCTTTTTTCTTTTCTTTTTTTTTTTTTAAATTCTCATCTTCATTCTTATACCGGTTGTGTCATTGTCTTTCACAAAGTTGCTCTCCAGATTTTAATATCTAATAATGATCATAAAATGCTTACATAGTTCCGTAATTCTTCCTGCAAATGCTTCAACAACAAATTAGAGTCCTGCGAAGGAACTTCTGGAGATCTGATAGATGACTTTTTCTCCAGTTCATATTTCTCCTGCATGCACTGGTGAAGATAGACAATCGCATTATTCCACCAGAACCAAACAATTAGAGATAATTTATCTGAAGTATATGTGTAGCAAGCAGAATTACGAGTGCATATTTAAATGATAAAAACAATATTCATTAAGTGCAAACTCATGGTTCCACTTCTGTATACTGCAGACACATGATAGACCATTGCCCGTATTTGACATATACACATTTGGTTACAGAAGAAGTAGTGGTTATTTTGAAAAAAAAAAAGAGCAATGCATCTTTCACTTGTACCATAGATTTGTCGCATTAGTGAAGTACTTTCACGAGGAAATGAGGTTTTTCTGAACTTTTTAATGTCATTTTCCAAATTAATACATATTCCGCTTTGATGGAGTATTAGAACATGGACATTGTAAATGAGGAAAACTAAAGGTCTTTGTGCCCAGCTATCCAAAACAAATGAAAGCCTTTGCCATGAGCTCATCGGAGCAACTAGTCCACTGATAATGAAGGTGCATGAACACCCCCTCCACTGATGCAACCTCTGTCACTAGATATAGAAAGTAATCTAAGGCAAAATGTTCACAAATTACTACAATATCATCAACTCGAATATGGCAAATTGACCAAAAAGAATTAAAATTACAAGTAGAATTTCACCTTATCCAATCGCTTTTTAAGTTCTTCCAATTGCTCTCTCAGTAATGCTGACTCTTTTTCTGCATTTGTAGCCTTGCATTCCATTCTCTCAAGCTGAAGAGAAAATTGTTGAAGATTTAGATAACAAAATCACCATGAACACTGTTTTTATTAATTAAAATAATTAACGTACTCACATCAGCACTTATTCTGGATACTGACAGCTTTGATTCACTTCTCATTTGGAGAAGCTCATTTTGAAGACGGTTTTTTTCCCTATCTATGCTTTCTGATAGAGTACTTAGCTTTTCCTCTAAAAGACTTGCTTTTTCTTCAGCTTTAGCTGCTGAAGACTCTGCTTTTTGGCGAAGATCCATCTCCTTCTGAAACTTTACCTACAAGACAAAAGGGGCAAGATTTTGGACACACCTGACAAAACATTGAAGATAACACTACCAGAGAACAAAATAGTCTTTAAAAACTATATCTAAAAAAGTAAATAGAAAAATATAATTGAAACAAGGAGTACTCTAACTGCAGCACAAACTAACTAAGATGGAGAATTCTCACACTGAGTCACTGACAGATACACATGCATAATTTGTTAAGAAGAATGATATTACAGGCAGCAAGCAAATTCCGAACATTATACAAGGGTTGGCCTTAGATCTTCAATTCGCAAAGTTGACTCAAAAATTATCAGACATGTAAGCCATAAAATCATTAAACCACCCATGTGAGATGCAATGGTCGTATGTAGTGCTGCACAGCAAAAAGGCAAGTAAAATATGCATAATGATGCAAATTACTCAATGTATTTCAACTCCCAATGACCAACAAAAAAGCACCAACTCATTAAGAATTCTTCATATGATTTTAACTCCATGAAAGCAGAAGTGCTGACAACACATGCTCAGTCCATGTTTATGCTCCAGATTTCAACAGAACTTCATAGTGATATGTTTCTAATCATCTGGACACATGCAAGAAGGGTTCAGTCAAGGCAATTTGTAAGGTTTGGTAATGGAAATATCAGGTATTAATCTCTTGTACTAAACTGAACTAATAATATCGAAACAACAAAGTGAAATGATTCATTTGGTTTTGTTTTGGGTTCTTCCATTGGCTTTGAGTATTAACTCATGCCCAAAAATGATTTCAGACGTAATTTAAGTTTAAAATCTAGTGTGTGGGCACGGAGTGAACAAAAATTCTGATCCTCCAAATAGAAACCTACTTCAAAAAGTGGATAAAGTGGTTTGCAAAGTTCCAACTTGAACTGAAAGCAAAACTCTGCAGGTTATCCATAGAGCACTTAGATGAAACTAAGAGGTACAACTCCAGTTCTATAAAGAATATGATGGAAGTGAAAGGCGGCAAAAAGGATCACTTTAAACTTGATAAACTGAGAGAATTTGCCACAAAAAATTACTACAACAGAGGAGGGGAGTGGACACAAGAAGGGGAGCCCCCAAGCCCTGATGTACATGTTTTTCACTATTTATGGCCTGGAAACTAGAGTATGAAGCCATGGATATGTTTTTCCAAAAGAATCTCCATCTCATAAACAATGTCCACTAAACTTAAGGTTTCAAGATTGGTTCCTGGTGGTCCATATCTAAAAAACAGATCAATTTTACGAAATTCTATGAGGTTCACTCAAACCCTCCTGACCACCATTTTTTACAATCTTATGATTTATCAAGCATGATTATATCAATTGAATTTCCAAAAAGTTCAAGTTCATGCCCACCCTATCTAGACATGCCATGCATGCCGCGTTAAACAAGCTTCATAACATGAGACCATATGCTACATTACTGTACCCATATCAAATGCCCCAGATAAAGAAAATCCAAATAATAGACGAAGAAAAATTACTGACCTCAAGTTCACTAAAGGAATGTATTTGTTTTCTGAGTTGTTCCTGCGAAAAATCAACCTCCTTTCTTAGTTGCTCTTGCAACATCTGTTCACGTCCTTTAGCCGCAGCCAATTCTTGCTCTGCATTGAAGAATTTTTCTCGAAATTTCTTGCGCTCAGCTTCTGTCGAAGTAACAGTTATGTTATGCTACAGCTTAGTATCAAGTTATAATCTTTGGAAAACTGCAATGTAAGGGTACACACTTCTCTTTGAAATGCAAAGATTAAATAAAGGTGTGGGAAGGGGCAATTTGAGTCCAGAGATTTGTCTATCTATTCATCTGTATTTATCATCTAAGAAGTAGCAACAAATGAGTGATTTTCATGAAAGCACTCCTTAGTCCAGAAAAAAAAATATCATAATAAAAGACAAAAATAAAGTAACTAAAAAAAGTTGACAATTCCTAATGTTTAAAGAAAGTACTGCAGGTACAAAAGCTTGTGAAGGAACAAGGAATTTGCATGGCAGAGGAAAGTGCAACGCCACACTCCTCCAACTATGGAGGATTTGGGACAGGTAAAATTTCGAGCTTTTGTAAGCCCATTGACAAGGAAAACACAAACAAATTGCCTGCACTAATCGGCAGCTTTCCAACAAGAATCTCAAGGAGCACTATCGAGTATCAGGTACTACTTGAAGCATTCTGATCCCCCCCGGCCTTCCCCCCAAAAGAAAAGGATGGACTATATTAATAGAGATCAACATTTGGAAGACACTGGAGAATAGAAGAGCTAAAGACATAAAGAGAGCTGGAGAAGCAAATTCACTGTAGGATATTTGCATAGCTTAGTTATTATTGACATTTGCAATAGCATAGCTCTTTTATAGAAATTCCACGTCATGGAGTTTGGCTAATAAGATCAATTGATTAACTCAAAGCTCAAATGACTATCTCCTCAGCAACCTGAATAATACAAGGCCATGGACTGTAACCATAAGATATGAACTTATTAAATCAGAAGAGTAAGATATTGCCTACCTAAAACCAGAATATACAACGGGTTCCTTTGATCCTTGGTGTCAATATAGTAGAGGTGACAAGATATTCACACCCATAAACTACTACAGAAGCTTTGGCAGAATAAGTCAAGATGCTGCATGAACATTTAGCTTAGCTAGTCACACTATCAGTTCTAGCACACCCAAAATCCTAACAATGGCAGATCATAACTAGACCGTATAAGACAAGCTAAGTATACAAACACCACATTTCTCCCCGCTCTAAGTTAATGGCAACTCAATGCAGAGAGCCAAAGACCAATTGTTGATCATAAACATGACAATGAGGAGCAGAATCTAGAAAGTTGCTCCTCCTTAGAGAAACCTAAGCGACAAACCTACTACAAGTTCTATTAGCGACAAACCTACTACAACTTCTATTTATTTCAAACCGGCTCTTGGTTTTGACTTAAGTGTCAAAGCCCCTTTGCAGTTTGCTACTAACTAAAAGGACTCCTGATTAGTAATCATAATTTCTCTTCTTACCTCTGGAAAGGTTACTCTGTTCTTTGTTTTTGATAATGCAGAATGTTGAAAGAAAACCCATGCTCCTCCTTACAGAAACCCAAGCGACAAACCTACTACAACTTCTATTTATTTCAAACCGGCTCTTGGTTTTGACTTAAGTGTCAAAGCCCCTTTGCAGTTTGCTACTAACTAAAAGGATCCCTTATTAGTAATCATAATTTCTCCTGCAGCATAATCCACCTATACTCTTTCTACTACATTCTGCATTATCAAAAACAAAGAACAGAGTAACTTTTCCAAAGGTAAGAAGAAACTAAGTAATGTCTTGATTAAAAGTTACAAGTAACCAACTGAGCCATAAGGTCACAATGACTCTCCTGCAGTTGAATGTCATTGAACAATTAGTAACATAGTTTGTTGGGAAAAAGTAGAGAAAGGTTAATTAAAAACTCGAGTACTCTTATACGTGCTTTGAATGTCTCCATGGCATCATAATCATTAGCAAAATCTTACCAGCATTAGATAAATCTTCATTCAGTGCTCCAAATTTAGATTGGTAATCATGAACTTGCTTTTCTGCACTGCTTAGAGCATCAAAGAACTCTGATTTCACCTACAAAAGCAAGTTTTTTATCAGCCATGGAAATGTTGACCAAAGTTTGGAGATTACAAGCATCAAGAAGAGAACATAGAAGAACCACACTAGGAAATATATGATGATCACTGGAACATATCATACAACTAAAACAACCTCAACGATGAAGTCAATCAATTTGTTTCCATTTTCTAGGGAAAATTGATAGCGGATGTTGAAATTGAGGAAAACTTAAAATTTTCGTAGGATGGATATTACAAAATCAGAAACCATTCTGCAGGACAAACCATAGAAATCTGCCACAACTTGTATCTTTTTCTTTAAGTCACGAACTCAAATAAAAAAAAATTCTCTGGACACAAAGTTGTCTGACACTGACTCACATGCATGTACCCTACTCCATGTGACGAGTTGATAGTAGATTAAATTTGTATCAGAACAGTCGCGCATAGTACCTGAGACCAAATTCTATAAGAGACGACGAACTATTTGGCATATGTTAGATCCCTCGATCAGGGGGGTTAAATCAATAGGCTTTACTTCATATTATAATAGTTCAGCAAAATTATAATTCACAGAATCGTTCCATATATTTGGAATCATCATTGTGATATTCTACTACCAATCCAGAAGTGATTACTCTCTTAAATTGGAGAAATTATAATTCAGAATCATGTCATGCTTCCATTGGATGATAAAACCCCTTCGTGATCACAGTGGATTACTGCTGTATTTAAGCTTATGTAGAACTAATGTCAGGTGTAACATAAGAATGAAACACGTCCAGCAATACTGCATAAAATATAGAAATCTGTAGTTAATGAATTAGTAGACAGCCTGCAGCATTGCCAAACATCCTTATGGCATATACTCAAGCCTTCTTTTACATTTTAGGCATGGTCAATTTGTTAAAAAGTACATGGCCATCAGAAGGTAAGATTTGAAAATATGATTTGAAGCGACAATTAGAAATGTGAACAGCATACTGTAAAGTGCTCTAAGCACTAGAAATGTCAACTAAGATACTTTAAAGTGACTCGGTGGTAGCAAAAGTATGAACTAAGACACTCTAAAGCGGTCAAGTGGCACTACCAATGTCAACTGAGGTGATCTAAAGAGACAGGTATCACTAGAAATGTCAAAGAGGATACTCTGAAGTAGCCAGTTCCCTGCAACTAACTCTCTGCTTTAGAATCGAGTGTAGGTCAGCATGAAGCTGATTAACAGACGAAATCTCAAAACTTGATCTTAAACTAAGCTAATTTTACTAGCCCATGGATGTTCCAAGCTAAACTCATGAAGTATTAGATGGAGCAACCCATTTGGTTATAAACCATGATACATTTATATCTCAACTGATGTGAGAGGAAGCTTCATAACATCAAACAGAAGACAGGGGCAGGGGCAGAAGAGGACCAAAGCGCAACCAACAACAGCTACAAGAGATTAGACTCTAACCAGGACTAGCGTGTTACTTAGCTCTAACATCAGCTAAAGGAAAACATTTTACTTAACCCTTCCAAAACTTTTTAATCACCTTTATAGTATTGATCAAGGTTCATGTTCTAAAGTTCCCTTCCACCTGACTCGCACCATCAATGAGCTCTAAAGCAATTAGTGAATTCATTCCCAGAACAAAAAAGGAACAATAGATTCATCAGCAGACATCCAAAAGACCAGGAAATGAAGAAGTGTTCAATAAATCAAAAAGTGAGCAATTGAAGTGGAAAATGCAACTAAAGCACACCATCTGACGGCATTGGTAAGTGCAGAGCATTTGGTCAGAGGTGATGGGAATTGAATGGTCATGAGAATATTCCGGCACCGGCAGATCCTCGTAAACCAGTAGCTCTCTATTGGAACTTGGGCTCTGCGCATTATTGTTGTTAATATCTTCCGGCGGCTGCGAATCCGCCCTTCTCTTCCTCGGCGGCGGTGTTCGTAGAATCATCTTTACCTTTTCTTCTTAATTTGTCAACCTCTTCCTGTATCTAATTAAGAGAGAGCACATGGAAAAGCTAGGGTTTCAATTTGTTCGGTGGAAGAAAGAGGGATGAAGAAGTTTTTGAAAAGGAACGCGCCAAGAAGTATTTGTCTACCATCTGCCTTCTTCCAATCTTTCCAATATTTTATAATATTTATCGTTAAAAAAATACTTATAATATAATTTCTTTACAAAAACATATAATAAATAATAATAATTATTATTATTATTATTTATTCCCAATAATATAAAACAAAAATCTATTTCTTTTCATATACTAAATTTAGAAATTACTAATCACCAAATTTCTTTTTCTTGTAAACGGTTCTTTTATTTTTTTCAACTTTTCATATTGTGCACATTCCACGTGAATTTTATTTTTCTAACAATACATATATATATAAGTTTAATATTTATTTTAATGATTATTAATTTTTAATTCGCAAAAATGAACAATGGCACATAAAAAATGGACAGTTTATTAGCAAGTAAGAATCTGGTACAAAATGCCAACGATAATTTGATTTGAAAATATACACTACATTAATTTCAATCGTGATGTATATCAATAATTACATAATTGAAATTTTAATATTGTACAAACATAAATTTAAGTACATATGTGCTTGAATTACATTATTTTGAATTTACAGTTTAAAAATAAAAGAAATCCTAACTTTTATTAGTGTTTTTTTTATATATATACTAACAATCGAGACACATTGTACTTATGTGCGTATAATAGATAAAGATAAAATATATAAATCAATACATCATATTTAAATAAAATAAAAAAATAAACTTATAAGAGATATTACCGACAGTAGAAAAATTAGGTATCGCAGTGTCACGAACCACTTTCTATAAATGAAAAATGCGTTTTCTTTTGTATATTAGTATATATAATCATATACACATTCATGAAAAATTATAATCTATACTAATATAAAAAAAAAGGGCTTCATATTCACAAATGAGAGTTAATGACACTGCCGCATCAATTTTTTATAAAGTCAATAATGCCCTTCAACTAATAAAATAACTAAAAATTAGTTTTTTAATATAATATAATGATTTATATATTTTGCTTTTATTTATTATATATTTTAAAATATAAAAAATTATTTAGTATATGCATGCAAAAACAACTTATCGCGATGATAAATTGAAATAAAAAATAAACTCATGTGATAAAATAAATACCCTATACTATAATTTATGTTTTTTATTTAAATTTTGGAACAACTACTTGAGACTATAATTGACATGTTGAATATCACATCACAAGCAACAATCTGCCCCAAGTTGCACTACTCAAATATAGCTGAAAAAGGGCCAAATCAGGCCAAGCATGTACGCCTCACTTGCTTTTAATTAATATGTATATTTTAATATTCATTATAAGACAATATTTGGAACTCTTAATTACATACATTATATTAAATTTCATTTAAACTAGATTATTTTTTCATGCAATTTAAAAAAAAAAAACAAAAAGTTACAAAACGGGTTAGAAGCGAAAATTTCAAACTACAAGCGACGCATGATTCAACATTAGGACGTCACAAGTTACATAACTGAAAACATAAATCAGATAGATATCAATTTAAATTGATTGATACAAAATTTTTACGACTTTATTTATATTTAAAATATTAATCAGTCAAATTTAAATGTTGTTTTTTTATCTCAACAAGTCTTGAAATCAAATTGATCCTATCAAGGTGGGAAATGTTGTAAATTGATAAATTTTTAATAGTTAACTTGACAGTAATTTGTTTTGATATATCAATGATGCGTACAATGAATAAAGAAAAAATAAATAGCACAAAGGCCAAAGGGGGAAATTGCAATTCCCCAAGCGTTGAAATTAACTAATCGCTTTCCGCGCGTGGACGCTGGACGGCAAACCTGTACCCATTTCAGGGCACGCTTTTCACCCCTGTCCACCCCACACCACCTCATTACTATTTTGTAATTATATTAATATTTTAATAAATTTCACTGAAATACGAAAGATAATAATAAAATAATAAATTGTAATATAAATAAAAATAAATAATCATACATCTGATGTGCCTTAAATATATTATCTCGTCTTTGTTCATAAAATATCAATATTAACATTTAAAATAAGACATCGATATTGGTGTTGGAATTTTTCTGTTACCGTATTTTTCTCACAGTATTTCATTTACAATGGTAAGAAATATATATTAGAAAAGCACAATAAATAATAAAATACAATAATTGCTAGTTACAAAAAATAAATAATTATCATCCTTAATAAACTTTCACAGAAGAATGAAATTGGAATATTTTGAGAATAGGTTTAAATAATAAATGCAAGTATTCATGATTTTCAGATTTATTGCTGTATTATGTTTTCTAAAGTATATTATTTGGGACATGAAAAAATAAATTATTTATTTAAACTAGTCATACTGTTTTACAAACAATATTATAAAAAGTTACATAAAAAATTTACTCAAAAATTTCGTATTGAATCAAATTAAATGAATATATTGATAATCTAAACTAATATAAAAAAATAATATTTTTCATTCATAAACGAGGTTTTGTGATATTGGCCCCCAACTTTTGTGTGTCTGACAATAATACCCCATAATTAATATTTTTTTTTAGATATGAAGTATTGATTTATATACATGTAGGAAGGCTCATGCCACGATGACTGCAGTCACACTATTATAAAATAAAATCTTTTGTTATATTAATTTTTGCATACTCAAATTTATCATTTATTTTATTTTTTCCTTAAACAAATTTGATCAAAATAGTAATTTATATTTTTTAATAATATTATAATTATATTTTTTTTATTTCACACACTATTCCACATTTTTTTTCACCTTACTTATTTTTTCCTCACAAGCTTTCATATTTTTAACAAATTCCATAATTATAATTTATTTTTTATGTCTTTTACATCACTCTATATATATATATATTTTAATGGTCTTTTTATTTATTGTTCCTTTACACCATCATTATTCTTTTAATATATTTTTATTTCACAACTCAATTAATTTTTATAAAATCGTCGAGATCGCGTGCGGCATAACTATTTGAGTGAAAGAAAATATAATAGAAATTTAATATAAATGAAACAGTGTATGTCATTAGCATTATATGATTGTGGGAATCACGAAAAAAAAAAAAGAAATTAAAAATAAATGGGCGTAGGGTGTGCCCATTAGCGGGCACGCTATAAAGGTATGTCTACACAAACACGACCATTAATTCTCCCATACTCACTTGGACTTCATATATTCATTATTCTCTATATTAGACTCCAACATTTCTCCAAAAAGTCCATAAAATCAAATGAATTGGATATATATATAATAATTCTAGAGAGAGAAAATGGGGAACCTCTGTCGGCTTCAACCAGGCATAGAACATCCATCTATCCATCCCCATCTTTTCTCTCTCTCTTCTCCATAGTATTTTCACCTTTTTTTTTTTGTAAATTGTTTTTCGCTTGGAAGGAAAATCAGTGATTTATTTGTAGTAGGGGAAATAGCTGGTAATCCGGAGCTGAGATTTGGGTTTGAGCTGATTGCTGGACAGCAAGTGTAGTGGTGGAGAAGCTTGTGGCTGTGATTGGAGATTGGAGGTTGAGTATGGGAACGCCGGTTTTTTCTAGGGTTTGGATTGTGCGTATCAAAATCGCGGTGGAGAACGCGGTGTTTTGTTTGGTATGTGCTTGGATTCTTTGTTTAGTGTTGGATTTTGGTTTTCTTTGGTTTAATTTTGTCCGTACACTCGGCTCCGTACCGTATACATACTTAAAATAAATGAAGTATCTAAGAGCATGCTTGGAAATGTTCCCGCGGTATAAAATGAGCGTTAAGAGGTCCGTACCGTTTGCAGTACTGCTTTGGATCTCTTTATAGTATGTTTTTTTAGTTTGATCTATGAATTTCTGCGGTGTTAGTCATAATTATTGGACTGATTTTGACCTGCTTAAGTGAAGAGTTTGATGGTTCTTTCTGTTGTCGTAGTGAAGAAGTAGATTTTATCTGTTGTGGTGGAGTACCCATCATGTACCTTTCTTATGTGTTTTTTGTTGAAGCGTTCAGAAAAGAGGTAGTCTATGTACTTTTGCACCTACATCCGCTAATTATTTTGGTGTGGACTTGCATGTGATATCTCTAGATTGATGCATCTGCTGGTTAAGAATTATTCTTCCCCGGTGATTTCATTTGTCTCTAGCATTATTCTTCTTCAGGGTCCAGTATCGCTTACGTTCTACTTGGGTTAATCGTGTGATTAGTTTATGAGGTTAGTTTGGAATCATTAGGAAAAAGTTGGCTGATTTTACTTTAGAAAGCTATCCAGAACTTAGGGGTACAAAAACAAGCTGTGTATAACCCGTTTGAAAGGTTCACTCCTTACATGTGATTTTTGTGTGACAAAGTGTGGCTACAGACAACTTTTTTGCTGTATTCCAGACCAAAAGCATGAGGGTGGTGTTGTACCCAAGAGCTTTGTTATTTGAATTTTGGATTACTTTCTGTTTATAATTTTCAAGAACAGAGATAATGTCAGATTTATTAACTAACATACTCATATCATTCAGCATTAGCGAGTTTAGCATCAGTGAGCGGGAGAAGGCACCGAAAGCTGGACATTGGTGTTGCAGTGGAGTTTGAGTTGGGTTTCTCATGGCACACCTTGCTGCAAATCATTTTGGTGGTGGTCCACCCCCAGGTACCACTAATTGATTTTGAGACTTTCTATTCATTGTGAAATTGACTCATGTAGGTGGTAGTTTTTCTATCCATGTTATGCCACAAAAGAAGGTTCTATTTGCTTTGTTGTATATACAAGCATACAACCACGTCTTTCTGGTTGACTTTATTCTTTTATTTTCAACCTGCTTCTTGGTGTATAAAAGTCCAAACTTGGTGCTGGCTTTTCCTATCAGGAATTGTGGTGAAGCTGATTATTGATTCCTCATAAATCGTTCTTATGCTGAAATCTACATTTTTGTCAGGAAGAGCTTCACTGTTCTTTTATTGCCTGTAAGTGGTATGATGGTCATATCAATTGAGGGTAGTGTAGTTGCTCATAAATATGAACCAAGTGCTGTTCCAGGGACTATGTTTGTGAGGATAGGGGTGGAAGACTTCAAATTGTCTGTAAACTGTAGAAATCTACTAGTGGATATATTATTTTGACTTTGATATATGCTGTTCCCCTATCGATGGAAAGACGTTCTCCTCAAATTTCCTTAGAAAGAAATTTAGCCATAAGAATAAACTCTTTGTTTCTAACAATTTGTTAATGTATCTAAACTTTTTTGCTGTTGCTTATTCTTGATCGTTTGGATCTACCATGGGTGTATTATTTGCCTGGGTTTTTGTCACAGGGGCCTTGAATGATGCTTTGTATAAAGAACTTTGGCATGCTTGTGCTGGGCCCCTTGTTACTGTTCCACGTGAAGGGGAACGAGTTTATTACTTTCCGCAAGGTCACATGGAACAGGTTTGACCATTTCTCTTCATATTTATCACTTTATTCTTTGAATGAAATACTTCAGTTTTCACTATAAATACATAGATGGGGTTCCAAAATATCTCTTCTTTTCCTGATACTTTGGTTTCTTCTCATATTTTACCTTTTCTCCCCCAATTTCTATTTCTTCCTTGCTCAGGGGAATTTTATCAACTGCATAGAAGAGATGATTTTTGAGACACTTTTTATATAAAATATATGTATATATATATATATATTTGTTACTTCATTATTTTCAAGTTCTTAGCGGATTTCATGGATGTTTAGTGCTCTTTCTACATTGGATGTTATTTTTGTAACTTCAAGATCATCTGATCTGTATATTGCGATCTTACTTTTGGTGTAGCCAATTCTAAATTTTAACTTATTATGTTACCTGCCTTCTAGCTCGAAGCATCTACACATCAGGGATTAGATCAGCAACTCCCTTCATTTAACTTACCCAGTAAAATACTTTGCAACGTGATGCATGTTCATCTTCGGGTAAGGTTCCTTTAAACTTTTATCCAAGCAAGTGACTTTGTTTTTTAGGTGGCTTTATCATGCCGGAAACTTCAACATATTCCACATTGTAAATTTTCATTAACTTGGTCATTTTATATTTCAGGCGGAACCAGACACGGATGAGGTGTATGCACAAATAACATTGATTCCTGAACAAGACGTAAATTCCGTTCTCTAATCTACCACCTGTAAACTTGTTAGGTATTCATTTGGTCTGAACAGTGGGCAATCTTGAAGCAAGTTCTGTTGTGTCCTTCTCCCATAATGGTCTTATTGGTGGTATTTTGGCGAGCATATTTCTTGATTTAGTGGGGAATTAGACATATCCGAGTTTGTAACAGTATGTATGGAATAAGTTCTGGGTGTTATCAATTTCAAATTGAGTTCCGCCGAGGCTAGAGGTGGGGCAAATGGATTTTGTTCTGTTTTTCTCTGAAGACAGGACATTTAAATTATTTAGTTATTGTGTTAATCTGCATATTCTCTTTCTCATGAGGGCCATATGAATGTCAGAACCCTTTCGTAATTCAAGTTTGTTGTGATCCAACGAAGATAAACCAGGAGTAATAAACAACTTATTATGTTGTTTGTGATCACGACATGTTAGGTTGGGTTGGTTCCTTCTAGCATGAGCTGTAATCTTAATTGTGAATCCTTGATTATTAACACTGAGGCTCATTATTCTTATCTATTTGTTGGATTAGCAAAGTGAGGTCACAAGTCCGGATCCTCCTCTGCCAGAGCCTGAAAGGTGCACTGTCCATTCATTTTGCAAGACTCTTACTGCTTCTGATACCAGCACCCATGGGGGGTTCTCGGTTTTACGAAGGCATGCTGATGATTGTCTACCTCCATTGGTAAGAGTCTTGGGATCTTTGTGTGCTTTCCTGCCACTTTCCGCTTTCTCTCTACTCATCATGGTTTAACCTTATTGACATGTTGCAGGACATGTCTCAACAACCACCCTGGCAGGAATTGGTAGCGTCTGACCTTCATGGCAATGAATGGCACTTCCGCCACATTTTCCGAGGTTTGGAGTACTGGTCAAGACATGGCCCTGATACTGCAATCACGAAATATAGGATAAATCTGTGCTACTCCTCCCCCCCCCCCCCCCCCCCCCCCCCCCGGGGCTCCAAAAAAAAAATTAAAATAAATCCCCCAAGATAAAAAAGAAAAAATAAGAAAGACATAGAAAATGGCGATGACATGTCAGCCTCAGGAAAATAACGGTCCTGGTGAGTGAATCATGAATATTCTAGTACAAGGTACACTATGGCCCTTTAACTTAACGGCATTTGCTTGCCCAGTTGCTTCTGATTTGACTTCTTCTTTTGGCGATAGACCATATCCACACCCTTAGGGGAGGAATTCTTCTCCCACTTGTCACCCTTCCTTGTTGTGGGCGGCATTGCGCGAGGGCGTTTGACGCGCTGCACCAGCTTTTCTTTACCCACCCTCTGACCCGTGAATCTCCCCTTCAGATCTTACCACTGAACTCCCTCTTCGAAACCTTTTCCGATTCGACGGAATGGTAGTTTTCAATATCGTTTGAGTAGGTGAGAAGTATCAGGCTTTCACCCGATTTGTTATGGATTGGATGATGGAAAGACCAGCAAGTAGAGTCTTGCCTAGATTGAACATGCAACTTATGCTCCTCTTGCTGATGCTCACATTAACCATTGAAGAGTCTTTGAGCTGCATGTAGATATTTTCTTTAAGTAATCTACGCTTTTATGGCTGAAACATCTTCAGATATGTGCTTCTTTTTGGGATGAATGGTTTTTCAAACGAAAACAGCACTTCCTTCTGGTTACTAAGCTGTTGAATTATAGTGCTGGTCATTATTATGCCTTTATTGCGTTAGATGCCTTTGGCATGAATCCTATTTCACATCGATGCTGATCGACATCATTGTTCAGGCCAACCAAGGCGCCACTTACTGACCACTGGCTGGAGTGTGTTTGTTAGTGCCAAAAAGTTAGTTGCAGGAGATGCTTTTATTTTCCTAAGGTAAGTTTATATGAACCTAATACCCGCCAACTTTTTCATACTTTGTACTGCCCAAAGTCACAATCTTTTTCCTTTGTTTTGGCAGAGGAGAAAATGGGGAACTTCGAGTTGGTGTGCGGAGGCTCATGAGACAACTAAATAATATGCCATCTTCTGTCATTTCGAGTCACAGCATGCATCTGGGGGTCCTGGCTACTGCATCACATGCCATCTCCACTAGGACCCTGTTTTCAGTTTTTTATAAACCACGGTTGTTTGCTCTTACTTCTGTGTATTTTATAACTATTGAATGATTAACACAGCCATTCTTCCTGTTACCATTGGTATAATAAGTACAATCTACTTTTTCTGTTATAAGTCTGACTTGGTGATAGATTGAACCAACTTCTGTGCACGGATAGTGTGTTACTCCATATGCTTTCTATTTCTGGTGGATATTATAGTGTTCAGCCTTATTTTGCCTTATGAGTGGAAGTTTAGAGAAGATTGTATGGTGTGCTTGACAAATGTCCTTTTCCCTTTGCCACCCAGCTTGTCGGCTTTTTACCAATATTTTGCGCCCTGAATCTGGCTTTTCTATTGTATGCTTATACCACTCTTATGGTTGTTGCTTGGCGTAATTAGTTTATTAAACTGCAACCATTTACCCACAGAACTAGTCGATCGGAATTCATTGTAAGTCTGAACAAGTATCTTGAAGCTCAAAATCACAAGCTTTCAGTTGGGATGAGGTTTAAGATGAGATTTGAAGGTGAAGAGGTTCCTGAAAGAAGGTATATGCATTATCAACATTCTTCTTGTATGACGAGAATATTTAGAAGTAATTTCTTTGGAAAGGATTTCAGCAAAAGTAATCATTATTACATGCTAATACAGGTTCAGTGGGACGATTGTTGGTTTTGTGAATAATGCTTCCTCTCGGTGGCCTGATTCTGAATGGAGATCTTTGAAGGTAATTATGCCACGTTCATTGCTTGTTGGTATGTCCATGCTTGATTCTGACCCTTGCAAGCTGAAGATAGCATCTTGTTTGAAGATGATGATCAAATTTTCTTTTCGCTTTACATGTGGAAATACAAATGAAATTTTGTTGGCCACAAAGGAAATTTTGTATGTGGAGAAGCACAAAAATGAACTCATGACGAAGAAGTACTCCATTTGAGTGATCATAATCATCTTAGCTTATCACTCATTCAATGTGTCCTTCCAGGTCCAGTGGGATGAACCTTCCCCAATATTGCGTCCTGATACTGTTTCACCATGGGAAATAGAACCACTAGTTGCAGCAACTCCTCCAAACTCACAGAATCAACAAAGGAATAAGCGGGCACGGCCACCTGCTCTGCCTTCGCCAATGCAGGATCTATCTTCACTTGGTATTGCCCTATTCTCTGATGATGTTCATCAGCTATCCATTTTGCCTAGCTTTTTATAAATATGTACTTGGTCATGCTAGGTATGTGGAAATCACCTGCTGACTCCCCTTCAGCATTCCCCTATCACGATCCATCACGTGTTCGTGACCTATATCAATCACCTAAGCTCAGTTCCGGCACCAGAGTCAGCTCTATGAGTTATAACGAGAATTTGTTGCCTGTTTCAAGCAATTCCGTGTACCAGCCTAATCAAATAGAAACTGCTGCAGAGTCATTTACCCCTGTCAGTGAAAAGAGACAAGCAAATGGCTGCAGGCTGTTTGGAATCGAGTTGCTTGACCACTCAACAGTTGAGGACACCTCACCGGTGGTACACCCCGGCGCAGCTATTGAGGATTCTCATATTCCTCTAGATGCTGAATCTGAACATTCTGAGCCATCGAATCGTAATCCATCTGATGTTCCCTCAGTCAGTTGTGGTCCTGATAAGTCGTGCCTGAGATCCCCCCATGAGCCACACAGCAGGCAAATCCGGAGCTGCACCAAGGTAATTTCAGCATAGTACTGCTTTCGTAAAAAAATTCTAGATGCAAGAACGAAAATGGGATCTAACTTAGAATGCAAATTTAAGTGAGTATTTAATTCAATGCCACCCGTGTGAGAGGTGGTATCAGACTGGGGACTGTTGCGCTTATTGGTATTGTGAATCCCTGCTGGGATCTTTATGAGAGATTCGTTCCACCAAAAACAATTTGTTTGGTTTTGTTTGCTGTTATCCTTATCTGTCAACTTTATTCATTTAGGTTCACATGCAAGGCATTGCTGTTGGGAGAGCAGTAGATCTGACCAGGTTTGATTGCTATGAGGATCTACTCAGGAAGCTGGAAGAGATGTTTGAAATTGTGGGGGAACTCTCTGGGTCAACAAAGAAATGGCAGGTTGTCTACACCGATGATGAGGATGACATGATGATGGTTGGAGATGATCCATGGCAGTTAAGTCGAATCTACTGATTATTGTGTCTTTCTATTAATGTAGCTTTACTTCCTAGATCTGTATTTGTTTTGCATAAGGTATTAATACTCGCTGTGCAATTGCAGTAGGTTATGAAAAGTTCCAGTTGTTAGGATCTTTTTTGCTGTTTTGAGTTACTTTACTCTATTCCTTCACCTCAAAGATTTTTTCTGTGGAAGAAACCATGCTGAATACATACTTGGCCTATTACTTCTCCAGATAGGCTGTGCTTTTAGCATTACTCAGCCTTCTCAGGCTTTTAGAGCTACGCATATCATTTGCTGATATCCATTCTTGTTTAAACTCCAATTGTTGCTCCTTTGTATGACTTAAGTTTAGGAAAAAGTTTGATCTCAATGCATGGGCTCTGACTTTTTGTTACCTCATCTGCTAGTCATTGCTTTTGCTTGGCGTAGATGACAATGATATTTTCTTTTCCTGTGTGAGTGACTATATGGATATGCTTCTAAAATTTTCATATTTGTCATGTGATTTTGATCAATATTTTCAGTGAATTTTGCACCATGGTGAAGAAGATATACATCTATACAGCAGAGGAAGCTAAGATGCTCTCGCCCAAGATAAAGCTTCCTCTGGCAGAAGTCAAATCTGGCAAGCTTCTTTCAGAAGCTGCTGTTGGTACCGAAGAACTATCCTCGACTGTGGGGTCTGGCTACTGATGCAGTCCTGCTTATATATTTAAGCTGCAATATATTCAACGTGCTCCGGGAAAGTCTATGAGGAATGAAGAGGAAGCCAACAATTCGACAATTGACTTCCTATTTTGTTTTTAGCAACCAAGAGATGCCTTGCGTGTGACGTATTGCCCATGCTGGCAACGATATTCTGGCGAGACAAATGGCGGTTTATGTTCACGTGCAACATCTGAGAGCGGTGCCAGAAGGATAAGGATTCCGTTGTAGATGGTGTAGCATTATCCTTACTATTTGTGCTTGTGGGGGGCAATTTATGATGCTTTCTTGTTTGAATGCCAGTTAGGCTGAAGAGAGATGTTATGTTGCGTTTTTGTTTTTGGGTACAAAAGTTTATTAATGTAATGAAGGTTTTTGTATATAAAGTTATATGGCCTTTGTTCCGTGCTCATCATACTTGTAGACTCTCTTTAGTGTGTGGATGATGAGTTCTGATTGATCACTCACTCTGGTGTGCGGGATTTTTCGCTCAACGTATTGGGGTAAAATAGTTTTGCATTATTGAATCAACATAAATTCTGCATAAGGTCATTATTATCTGAAGATATTAAAGGCCCTTTTATTGTGTTGTGTGATGTGTGGTGTGTGTGAAGATATTGAAGGCCCTTTATTATTGTAAGTCCTTCCGTTAGGTAACATTTCTACTCTTATTTATTAAGGATAATTACATTATCCTAACGTGAAGTTCGGTGCAATTATACGTATGTTTCTTATAATTTATTTTCGTCTAATAAATAAATTCTCTGAGTTTATTAATATTATATAAAAAAAATTGAATAAAAATTAATATTTACTTGTGATCGACTTATTAAAAGTCAAATAATTTTTCTGAATTAAATTATTTTTATAACGGTGAAGATATATGTATTTACATGCATTAATACGTAAAGATATATGATGGTAATTTTTATGATAAGTCAGTTGAGGATAAATATAATTTTTTTTAATTTTTTATTATATCATTGAATTGGGTGAATTGTAAGTAATGAATGAATTTGTTTGTTAGATTGGAGTAAATTTTAAGTATGCCAGATGTAATTCTCAAATCATAGGGATTGACGTGTAATTACAGCAAATTTTAGAAGATGGGAGTGTAATTATTTTTATTTATTATTAACTGGGTCTACGAGTTAGACCTCGCCCCGTCCAGGTACAAAACCCGTCGGGGCGGGTCTAACCCGTAGACACAGTTATATTTTTATTTATTATTTGTTGTACAAATGTACAAAAAAGTTCAACATATTATAAATAAATACGATATTATTATTCATCTTCTTCCTCGTTAAGAATTGTTGAACAATTTTTTAATTCTTCAATTATTGAACAAGTATGTAACAATAAACAAACAAAAAATATAATATTTTTATTAATGTTTGTTCTATCAAAATAAAATTAAAAAAATATAATTAAAAATTTATTTATCATTTATCTTATTCTACAACAGATGACAAAAATATACCAATACCTACAAAGTAAAATATATTATATACATGTACGGGTCTAATTGCCACCTCTAGCGTTGATACGCCTCTCATCAGCCCGTGCGGACAGCGGCAACACCTCGGCCGGCGGCTTGCGTCACGGGCCAAACGTACAGAACAATTTGAGGTAGGCAATGGTGCGGGTTTTTGCGGCCGGGCGACTTGGTCCTGGAGGGGAAGGAAGGGAAGAAAAAAATTGGGGAAGGGGATAGTGAGGATAAGAGAGAGAAAAAAAAACGAGGAGAGAGTCATAGAAACATGTAAACAAACACCTAAAAAACAGTGAAGAAAACGTAAGGGTGAGGACTTGAATATACATTATAAAACATTGGAGGGGCAAAGCACAAGTCTTCCACTTTTAACATAAAGATTAAAGCAGCGGTTTAGAGAGTAGACGTAGAAGCCGCACCCGCACCCACCTGTGACCTCACTCAAATAAAGCCAATCTTGGAAACATAAAGAATGCTGGCTTTTGGAGCTGCCGCCGCTTCCACCGCCACCGCTTCCGCTATTGCTGCCTCACTCGCCACCGACCCCCCTTGCTCGACGCACGCCTTCATTCCCTGCACCACCTCCTCTGCTCTTCACCCTGGAACTGTCTCTCTGTTCAACCAATTGGTATTCATTTATATGATTATTTATTCTATTCAAGGTTACAACCAACTTGTTCCTTTTTATTTTTTGCGTCATTTCTGGGCGTTGTTTCATGGGTTTCTTTTCGAAATCGTCTGGTGTTTAGCCGGTGAGGACGTCGTATAACTTAACGGCGTTTCGAGTTAAAGCCATGGCGGAAGCTCTTTCCACTGCGAAGCTCGACTCTAAGTCTAAAGTTTCTGGTATTTATTCTTACTCTTATAAGTTGTTTCTTTGATGGAGTGTTTTGAAGCGTGAAGGTTTTATTTTTCGGGTGCAATGTAGAGTAGATTTAATTTGTTTGTATTTTATTAGGGAAGAGACAAGCGTTGATTTCATTGTCAGATAAGACGGACTTGGCTTTGCTTGGCAATGGGCTGCAGGAATTGGGGTGAGCTTTCTTACGCGCATATGATAGTTTTGCTAGGATGTTCAGGGGCCATGAAGTGCTGGGTTTCTTAGACGACTAATAGTCTAAAGCTGATGTTGAAATCTTTGGGGACTCCTTGTGGAGATTCTGAGCTCATGTATGTTTAAGGAGTCAAATATCACTGTGAAGAAGATGATAATTAAGTTTGGCTCCTCGTACTTTGCAAATTATTTGTCCGCTGGATACTTTTGCCTTCACTTTGTTTGAAAAGATTGGCATTATTGGTATTAATTGATAAACTTGGTTGTTGACGTAATGAGTTTAATGTGCAGTATCTGACATTCTCATGAAATGTGTTGAACTAAGTCATACTGGATGCTGAAGTTGAAGATTAGAGCTTTGCAATTTTTTTTGTTCTCTCTGGGGAGTAACTGATAGAAATCTATAACATATCGACTAGATGATGCTGAAGCATGTTTATGGATGAATTAATTCATGATTTTTGTCAATAGGCTATAAAGGAGTTTTGTCAATCAGATTCTTCCATGGAGTCCTCATGAAAAAGATCAATCAATAATATCTAAGAGATGATGCACTGGAAAGGGTGATTGGTCATATTTCTATTGATATGATTCGAGTTGATTAGTAAATCTTTGTGTTGAGTATTTTTGCATGCATATATGTTCCATGCATACATGTCTCTTAATGATAACTTGTAGACTTCTCTGAGTGATGTTACTAATGTAAAATTGTCTGTAACATTTTGTCATACTGAGTTGAGGAGTTTATAATTGAAGCAAAGTTAGTGTCCTGCAAAGCATGAAGGGTTTATGCTCTGGGGTCATAGTTGGTTTGGCTACTTTGCAATATACTATCTGTATTATATGTAAAAAGTGGGGCCCTGATTCTAACTTTTGACATAATCTCTTATCTTTAAGATTTACAATTGTTTCCACGGGAGGAACAGCATCTGCTTTGGAAAATTCTGGTGTCACTGTCACCAAAGTGGAAGAACTTACCTCTTTACCTGAAATGGTAAACCTTCTCTCCTGTTCTATGCAAGGGTGATTTTCTTTTGAATATTTCGGTCTTTTCAGGCAATTTGTACAAGCAATGCAGTATTCTCTTACCTGTTCTTTTGAATTGAAAGAAAAAAGAGAATCTGTTGCACCTAAAACGGGAAATAGCCTAATTCTATTCCCTCTCTTTTCTGTCAGGCCAAGATAAATTCGTTATTGTGAATATAATATTTTTGTTGTTTTTTCTCTTACTATGAGTCATTCAGTATGTTGACAGCTAGGGAAGCTGTTATAAGCATCTGATGCGAAACTTGTATTAATGCATTATGTATGTCGTGAAAGTTATGAATTATATGTCCCTTAGATATTTATGCTGTTGTCCAAAGGAGCATTCTGTATCATCATTGAGCTTAAGTCACTTGAGAATTCGTACTTGTCCCTACCAATGAGGTGTTGTTGCAAATGCTTTATTATAGAATATCACCACTTGACTTACTTCATTGTCTGATGTTGAATCAATCTAACTGGAATCATCTCCTACAATTTTTTTTTACATCATTTACAGCTTGATGGTCGTGTAAAAACTTTACATCCTAATATACATGGAGGTATTCTTGCGAGAAGAGATCAGGAGCATCACATGGAAGCCCTCGATAGTCATGGAATTGGTGGGTTAATAATTTTCGTGGCGAAAACTGTTAGTGAAAACTTACACTCTTGCTTTCCTGATCCATGTCTGCTTTCAGTTTTCTTGTGATCTGTATTCAAAGATGATTCATCTGGGTCTATCCCACAGATCCTCTTTCCCATTACTTCTTCAAATACAAAAACATTTTGGAATTCTTCAATTGGATTTACCAATTTCTACTTGTGTTCTATTGCATATTGTTCTGTCTTACATTTATGTATTAATTTTGTTTATTGGTTCTTGCAAAAGCCATTCTATTCAAGAGTCTAAGATCTTTTTAGCCAACTTACACCATTCTCTACCGTATTATTCTAACTTCGGTTAGGAATGAGCCAAAAATGATTCATACATGTATGGCTTTTGACAATTAATCAATTTGTTCCATCATGATGCTCTCTTTGGGTCCTTCAGTTTTATTGAAGAACATTTAAATTTTACTTCGTTTTAGAACTTTTTATTGGTACTTATAACGCTAGTTGAGCTTGCCTAGTTTTTTTGTTAAAAGTCTTCATCTTCAATAGAATTTCTGTTTTTCTTTTGTGTGATTGAAAGATGTTCTCGCTTGGGATTTACAATGGATGAAAATACGTATAAATGAGCTTTGTTAGTATTGGTTGTAGTGGGTGATCAAGTCTAATCATATAAGGTACATTATTTTGCATCAAGAACTGTTGAGTTGAGAAAACTAATGGATTTAATGGTTGTATGAAGGCAATGTTGTTTTACTAAGGATATTATAAGATAAAGAGGATATATAATCGTGCATAATCTAAACAAGAACACTGCTGCGCGATATGTGTTATAGAAGAAATAAATTTCAGGCATTAAGATAATAATTTCATAATTGAGTTACCCTAACAAGTTATATAAGCAACTTGTTAGGAAAAAGAATACATGTTAGTGTTTCAATTATGCGTTGAATTTGTATCTCTTTCTGGTCCTTTTCAGTAAGATATCTGGATTTGTTCCTCTGCAGGTACATTTGATGTAGTAGTGGTGAACTTGTATCCCTTCTACGACAAGGTTTCCTCTTCTAGTGGAATTTCTTTTGAGGATGGAATTGAGAACATAGATATTGGTGGGCCTGCCATGATCAGAGCTGCCGCAAAGGTTGGTAGGCTGGACTGTTGTTTACGTTGTAGTCAATTACACTGATCATTTCCCTCATGGTCAGGAACTGAGGAGGGTATTGTCTTGCCAATTCCTGTAGAGTTAAAAATTGACTGGTTTCTTCACTGAATCACCCTGACAATTAACTTTGCAGATGCAAAGAATGACGTGTCTCTATTTATATCCATAACCAACTGGTGCAACAATAGATACAACATCCATTGATGTGAGAAATGACCTGTCCACAATCAAGCATGCAAACATAGTGCCTTCGGAACATTCTTCTGTCTATAGTCATTACCTCTATAGCTATAGAACAAGATATTATTCTATCTCCCTCCTGCAAAGGCTCTCTCCGGACTGAATTTTAAACATGTCATGCTAGTTTCATTTCCTCTGGCAGTCACAAAATCCTTAATCTTCTTTTAGTACATCTATCTTCCTGATCACCTCCATGGTTGAAACTGGGTAATAAAACCTTTAAAATTTGCATGTCATAAAATAGCATTTAAGGGAACATATGAGTTATGGAAAGCAGTTGTTTGAATATCAATTTAGCTCTGCATATGATGATTTAGAAATGCTATTCAATGTTTCAAGTTGTATAAAGCACATAACTTTTGATGTGTAGAATTGGATAAACATATATGAGGGCAGACAATGTTCTTGATGTTTTTTCCAATATAATGAGACTATATCATATGAAAAATAGTCTAACAATACTCTTGAGGTTCTATTCAATATGATGAGAACTGTGTCATATAAAATTGAAAAAGCTCTATCATTGTATTTGTTACATTTTTAGAGAAGTGTGCAAGAAAACCCCAGTTTTTGAGGGAAAAAAAGTAGTTCCTTTTGTCTCAAAGACCAAACTTTATGGACAACATTAAACATAGTAATTGTTTTCACATGGACACGTATGAGAATAATGAGCTACCATTGGTGAAAATGCAATAATGTGCTATATGATGTAGTCCATTCTAAAACCCATTACTTATGCCATATGCCTGTAGAAGATCCAACCGTGGTGTTCAGTAGCTAAAGCCATCATTGTGAAAATCCTTGAAGGAAGATGATAGATTGAAATAGAGAGACTACACCAAAATTAGACGCATTTATCTAGGAAATATAGAATGACAAGAACATTTGAATAAGTTTGAAAGTTCACTGGAGAATCACCTTGAAGGGAGTCTATGATCAAGACGAGTTCCAGCAAATTTCACTGGCACCATGAGTATCAAGACTGGTTACTAGTGTATAATTGTCTTAGAGTAGTCCTGCTTATCTTTCTCAAATATAGTTCTAACTGAAATTTCTCATTTGGACAGAACCATAAGGATGTTTTGGTTGTAGTTGACTCCAAAGATTATCCAGCACTTATAGACTATCTCAAAGGAGCATCGGATGACCAGCAGTTTCGGAGGAGGCTGGCTTGGAAGGCCTTTCAGCATGTTGCTGCTTATGACTCCGCAGTTTCAGAATGGCTGTGGAAACAAACTGGGGGAGGTACTGTTCTAAGATTTAGTTCTTTCTAGAGCTAGAACAGTCAAACTGACTCTCAGAATTTTATAGATAAGTGAAGAGAGAGACAAAAGACCAACATTTACGTGGTTTGGTCATATGACCTACGTCCATGAGACAATGCCTAAAGCGCTTAATCATATTATTCTCTCTTGGTTTGATGATATAACCTCCACCTGTATAGGTAAATTACATGTGTATAACATATAAAAAAAAAGGAAATATCTCCAAAATCAAAATAATATAGATATCACAAGAATCATTAAGATTTTGTTGTAATTCTCTTGTGATTTTACAATTATTTGGAGATTCAATTCATGATTTTCAACACTCTCCCCTTCAAGTTGGACATGGAGATCTTGATTGTAATGTTCAACTTGGACAACAGAAGTCAGTGTGACGCCGGGGTAGGTCACTGGAGGTCAAGGCATCGTCATGCCATGCATACACATTATAGTAGCATAAATAGAGACATCATGTCAGACAGCCAGTTTTAGGTGCAAAACACCAGTGGAAAGGCAATTAGCCTATAGAAGCAAAGGTCGATCAGACAAGAGAGAGAGAGACTGACAGACAGACAGGTGTAGAACACTATCAGTAGTGAAAGGGACTCAACCCATCAGAAGTAGAAAGGTCGGTTAGAGAATGATACTGACAAGCAAACAGTTTAGGTGTAGAACACCCACAGTAAAGGGTCGGTGGAGCCAGTGTTGCCAACATAGCACAAGCAGTGTTGGCGCAGTAGTTAGGGTTTCAGGCGGCAGCGCGCAGCTAGGGTTTCAGGCTCTGGCCATGTCAGAGTTTTAGATAAGTGAAGAGAGGAATAGAAGACCAACATTTACGTGGTTCGGTAATATGACCTACGTCCATGAGACAAATACCCAAATGGCTAAATAATATTATTCTCTCTTAGTTTGATGATATAACTTCCACATATTTATATAGTTACAATTACATATGCGTATAACATAAAAATAAGGAAATATCTCCAAAACCAAATCATATAGATATCACAAGAATCACTAAGATTTTGTTTCGATTCTCATGTGATTTTACAATTATTTTCATGATTCTCAACACTGATGATTGCCGAAGAACAGTATCAGCTTTCAGAAAACCAAAATAAACATCTATGAAATGTAGAACAAATCTTTTTGAAACTAAAACTAAATTTAGATTAATCATGAAATAGTCCTCACATCACATTTTTTGTCTCGTAAATTAATGGTTCTAAATGTTTCATACAGATCTAACACGTGTGTGTGTTTATTAACTTATTTTCTTTGTAGATAAGTTTCCTGCCGGCCTGACGGTTCCTTTGTCCCTCAAGAGTTCGCTTCGGTATGGTGAAAATCCTCACCAGAAGGCTGCATTTTATGTTGACAAGTCTCTTGCGGAGGTCAATGCGGGTGGAATTGCAACCGCAGTTCAACACCATGGGAAGGTATGAATTTGAAGTGGCTGAGAATTATCATTTCAGTACAAATATCTTTGTGCTTGTATCTTATGTGCGCATATACTCATATCTTAGATGTTTGTAAGTTTTACTGATTGAACTTGTTTAATAGTCTGCTGTGTACTTGTTTATGTTTAACTCTCACATTAAGCATCTACACTTTGACCTGGCAGTTGAATTAAGATGGTTTTAGTGTGTCTTCCCACTATTTTCCAACAATGTATGACATGGGATGTACAGGAGCATGTGTTTGATAATAGTAGTGTGCCTGATCTGATTAAGTTTAGTTGAACAGGAAGTGGATAAAGCAGACTGGAATTGGAACATCTTGGAAAGAAAATTAATGAGACTTCCACTTTTTGCGAATAGATGGTAGATAAATGTCTATTGGTTTTCCCATTTCTTTGGTCAACTTTCTGTCGTTGGGTTGTCATATCCACTTCTGAATTTGTTACAAAGAGATAAGTGGACCGCTGGCTACATGATGGTAACAAACGAAGGCTTTTGCTGAATGCATTGCCATTCTCCGTGGCATTTTCTTGCCATGTCTGTTTAATGCTAAATGGTATATGGATAGAGCGGCAGCAAGATAACTTGAGTATTTGTTCTGGGAGAAATCTTACAGGTTCCTGGATCATTATGAAGTTAGCAAATTAACATGATTTCTTTAAGACCGCCATTTTTGTGGTTACGGCTGAGTCATTCTAAAACTAAATGCAAACTTTCGTCTTTCAAATGCTTTTCAGCTTGTGGAGTTATATCATTTAAAGATTGTTATCATTTCTTTGCATTATTTTACAATGTTCGTCTCATATCGTGTGAAGTAGTTTTCTAAAATAAAAATCGTTACCTCTTTCCTGCAGGAGATGTCCTACAATAATTATTTAGATGCAGATGCAGCTTGGAATTGTGTGTGTGAGTTTAGTAAGCCAACCTGTGTGATTGTGAAGCACACAAATCCTTGTGGGGTAGCATCACGTGATGATATTATTGAAGCATACAGGCTGGCTGTGAATGCGGATCCAGTTAGTGCTTTTGGTGGCATTGTTGCCTTCAATGTTGAAGTTGATGAGGTAAGATCAGTTTTTGGATATAGCATTTTCGCTATTGGAAGGCTAATCTTCTGTGGCTATGAGCTCCAGAGCAGGTCTTTCCAAACTCTTGTGCCTACAAATTATTGCAGATCTGTTGTTATTACCTGTTGTTACTATTCTTTGTTGTGAAGTCTTAGAGAAGCAATAAAAAGCTCTTCTGTTCTATGCGATTATAGGCTCTCGCAAAAGATATTAGAGAGTTTAGAAGCCCAATGGATGGTGAAACTCGTATGTTTTATGAGATTGTTGTCGCTCCCAAGTATTCAAAGAAAGGGCTTGAGGTACTTCGTGGAAAGTCCAAAACTTTGAGAATCCTCGAGGCAAGTAAAAATAATAGAGGAAAACTCTCGTTGAGACAAGTGGGTGGGGGTTGGCTAGCTCAGGAAGCAGATGATCTGACCCCAGAAGATATTCAGTTCAATGTTGTTTCAGAGAAGGCTCCAGAAGAAAATGAGCTTCGTGATGCCCAATTTGCATGGCTTTGTGTGAAGCATGTTAAGAGTAATGCCATTGTTATTGCAAAGGTGACCTACCTTTTTTCTCTCTCTCAGATCATCTGTTACAATCCCATGCTTGGAATTGTTCGATCCCCAAGGGAGTTTAACTGCCATATTATCGATGTTCTGCAGAATAATTGTATGTTAGGTATGGGAAGTGGGCAGCCAAACCGTCTTGAGAGTTTGAGGATAGCAATGAGGAAAGCAGGGGATGAAGTGAAGGGTGCTGCATTGGCTAGTGATGCTTTCTTCCCTTTTGGTAAGTTGCAACATTTGCTTTGATTTCTTTCGTTGGGGTAGAAGTATTAGTAATATTCTGTTGCAACATAGCATTAGATTGTAAATAGGAAAACATTCTAAAGAAAAGAACTATTGATATGATGAAAAACTTAAAAAAAGAGGAAAAAAGGTTCAATAGATTAATGAGTTGAGGACAATGTGAACGCCCAAGGAGAATATATGGGCCCAAAAGAATAGAAAATTGTTTGGATTTATCATAGGGACTTGGGCTATGACTAGAGTGAAAAAGTATTACAGAAGCTACTCAATTTAAACTTGAGTTGTTGGTATGACAGCCTGGAGTGATGCTGTCGAAGAAGCTTGTAAAAGTGGGGTGGGCATTATTGCTGAGCCTGGGGGAAGCATTAGGGATGCTGATGCAATCGACTGCTGTAACACGTATGGAGTTTCGCTTCTATTTACCAATGTGAGGCACTTTAGGCATTGATAGCTTAGGGTAATATTTTCTCGTTTTGTTTCGAGACCTCTTGTTTTTATCAGTTTGTGTTTCTATTTTTTTTCCTTTTTTGGGTTTTGGGGAGAGGGAATGAAGGGTGGCATAAATTTGGGAGTTCTTGACAGTAACAGTGTTGTACTTCATTCACTAATTTGTTCATTATAGGTATTATATGTAGTCGGATAAGCACGCAACATTATCAGATGTGTCGATTCTGGCTTTAATAGTTCTTACTGGTTGGCCACTTGTTTTCAATCATCAAGTACATGAAAATAAACTTTTTTCCTGAAGCCTTCTCCGATGCATAATATCTAATTCTCATTTTACTTAGAATTTGAAAGATGAAAAATAATATAATGATTTGAAGGTCATGCATTCTGTCCTATGAAAAATTTACAGTTGCGGCCATAGTTTCCCTTGAAAACAAACATGAGTTATCAAACTGGACCATCAAATGCTCAAGCATCTTAGCTGCTTCTTTCACCTCTAAAAACCACCCCAAGGGGTGTAGGGAGTTTTTCAGTGTCCTCATCTCTTCTATATTAAATCATCAATATATCTCTTCTATATTAAATCATCAATATATCTAAATGTACAACGGGGAGGACTACCAATCCATAAATTCATCAATTTAAATATGGCCTTAGCATACCTAAAAACCCTCCTTCATCTGTACCGAGATAGTTAAAAACACCCTCAATAAATTTGTCACTATAGATATTTTCAAGGAAAAATGCTTAGACAGCGCAGGCCAATGAAGTTCACTCTCTAGGCAGAAAAAAGCTCCCAAGTTTGTGTAATACAAGTAGGTTAGGAGCCCGAAGGAAGCTGACAGAATATCATCCAACTAATGTGTATTACCTCTATCCCACTCCCAAGTTTGTGTAATACAAGTAGGTTAGGAGCCCGAAGGAAGCTGACAGAATATCATCCAACTAATGTGTATTACCTCTATCCCACTCCCAATAATTTTACACCTCCATTGTTCCTAATTACCAGATCATCATCATAGCATGCGAAAGAGAATATTGAGAATAGAGAAAAATTGCAAAGGATCTGTGTCTCTTCTGTGAGATGATTGATAAAGTGGTTGTTACTTTCGTAAATGAAGAAAATAATAAATGACTTCAAAATAGTACAACTTTCTGCGTTTTTATCCAGAGTACAGAACCCTTTCCCACAGCTTCTGCACATAAGCTATTCAGACGAATTGAGATCAAGCAACCAGAAACATGCATTTTTTGCTGGGGGTTACACACCATTTGACTCCAAAATTTTCACAGCTGCAGTTGCAGGAACAATAGAGGCTGACAAATAGTCCTGCATTCCTCCACACCCAATGGTATCAAGGATTCATCTCCCTGTGTCATGCCTTTTGCCTCAAATTCTTTTAGCTTCTAGACAGAGAACCTTGCCTCAGGAAGAACCAGACTTTATCCCTTGCTCGACTTACGTCTCTTCACCTACAACTATTGTCACAGAATTATAACCATTAGCATACATTATTTATATAATTTAAGATACTCTGGCCTCTTTGGCAGTAGCTTGATCAAGTTGTTAGTCAAAATCTTGGTGCTCTGCAGAATCAGTTATCCTGGGTTCCCAGCGGCCTCTTTCCATAGTAGCCTCATCAATTCGGTAGTCAGCAGCATGAGATCTTTTTGCCACATGGTGCTGAATTCGATTTTCAGAATCAAATTTCTTATCAGTATCTCTCTTTCTTTTTGATTCACCGTGTTCCAATTCACCAGTATCCATACTAGAGTAGTATTTTGAATTAGAATCAGTAGATCTATAGCTTCGACCACAATCTCTAGGGCTTTCCCTATCCTGCCCATCTTTTCCATCCCCTTTACCCGAGTGGTTCCTGATTCTTGAGTGCTTTAGTTCATGAGCAGTTTGTCTCTTAGACCTTTTATCTTCAAAATCTTCGTTACTGTCAGACACTGGGGATCGATCAGTGTAAATATGTGCAGTATCCCGGTCTTCATCAGACCAATCACCACTGCAGGAACTGCCTCTGACATCCCAGCGATCACCTGGAGATGTAGACACGTACTGTTGTCTCGCACGTGTAGATTTGCCACTCATAGTTTTAACTCCATCCTCGTCTGACAAGTACCATCTTGAACCAGCATGACGACTTCCATCTACAGTCTCATGCCTTTTTTCCTGGTGTCTTGTGTTCGTCCTTGCATGTCCATGGTGATTATCCTCATCTCTGTCACCATCATGCATATTTTCAACATGATCAATTTCATGTATGCTCCCACTGCTTTTGTTACCTTGAGGTTTCAATTTCCTGACCCTCCGAGCTTGAGAGCATTTTCTTGAGCTGTCATAGCTGCTGTCCCTACCTCTGTCTCTGTAATTCCTATCAGAATCACTATTACTGGCTACATACTTATTATGGTGCTTCTTTCTAGAAACTGATGTATCACCACATTCTTTGTCATCAAGAACTTCTGACTGCTTTTTATCAGCAACATCACGCAACCGATGCGCACTTATTCGAGTATCATCCTCAGAGTAATTTCTTGTGCTTCCTGAATAATGGATTTCTCTTGATTGAGATCTGTGACAGTGGTACCTGTCATAGAAAATTTGCACGGAACAAGAAAAATTTAAACTCTCTCAGATAATCAAATAGTGGCCTCACAAAGGCAATTATGGTCCGCCATATGAGAAACACAGCAATCATATAACCTCCACGACCACATAAAAGAACACCACAAGTAGCAATAAATAGATGTTTGCCAACCTCCTTTTAGAAGAATGCAAAAGCTAAGTTGGGGAAGGGAAGATTGTTAATTAAGCATTGGATTCAAGCAGAATCAACTAAGGCTTTATTCCTTTCTTGTAGAATGATCTGCTGTATTTAGCTACATAACACATCTCTCATCAAAGATTATACCTAGACCACCAAGTATTTCAAGTTCTATTAATCAATCAGCATATTAAAATTACATTTCAGAACCATAAATAAAGTAAAAATGAAAATCAAGCACATAATTCCAAGGCTATAGTTTGCCTGGAAGCATCAAAATCAGTGAACTCTATAAAGGATAATAAACTCTGCAAAAGCCCCCTTTCTTAAGGAGATAAAACCTTGCATCTGTGTAAAAATCATAGTAAGGTAAAATTTCAGTCTTCATCATGAGATTTTAATCTGATTCATCCAAGATAAATAAGCAAAAGACAAAAGGCCCCAAAGTAATGCTGCCACAATAAGGCGCAGGCTATAGCACTATGGGTAACGGTGAATAAAATCTGGCTATAGTAACTATTATTGCAACGTAATATCAACTAATAAAAAGAAATGAACTAACTTATAAGCTCAGCTTGCATCACGTCCTCAGACATGGCACTAAAATGATTCATAATATTTGCTTGATAATTGTCACATGGGATAAGTAGCATCATTCAAAGAAACGTTCCGATCTACTTCACCTGGAAAGTACTGTGCAGATTTTCAGGCCTATTGTGGCCCAAGGTCCCTCCAAGAAATGAATAGGCTTGCAATCAGAAATTATTTCTTGTGCTTTGATTTGTTAAAGTTGTAAGTTAGGAAGAAACATGGATGGTAACTTCTTGCACCATCAATACTATAAACAGCAATTGCTGGTCACATCTGGAGAGATGCTCAAAGATAAATGTAGCAACCTCTCTTGCTTTGTCTTTCCACAAGCAGAAATTATATTCATCAACGGAAAAGAATAGCCCCTATTTGCGCATCATGTATGACTTGATCACCCACAACTTGGGTGATCAAAGAAATCTTCTACAAGTCCGCTAGCTAAAAGTTCCCCAAAACATCATCTAATGCCAAACGGCAATGCCATCAATCCAAAAACAACTTTTTGATGTGGAGAATCCACGACTAATTAATTAAAAGCTTGTATGTTTCTTCCCAAAGTATTTGAATTTGTAAGAAATGGTTCCGCCATTAAAACTACGGACCTCAGACTATATCCCTAAAGGTTAAGTTGTTAATTAAAAATCTCTTGCATGTCAGACTACCAGAGAGCAATTACAGATATATCCCTGATTTACTATTGCAGATTCCGGTGCATGGTGGCAGGACACCCATCATTGTCAACGTTTTAAGCGCAGATGATCCATAGTAGCATGGCACAAGTCAATGTCAACATTTAAGTTTACCTGTACGCATCATGTGTCGAAGTTCTGCTGGAATGCCTGAAAGATCTTGGGCTTCCTCGCTCTTCCTGTTTTTCATATCCAGATTCATCAGAATAACCAAACAAAGCGGCCATCTTCTTCAGCCAGTATCTTGGAGGAGGTTTATCCCAATCGGCCCATTCATAGTCTCCTCCAGGATTCCGGAAACAGTGAATGAAGTTGCAGGCAGTTCCACGAGAACATGTCTAGGAAGAAAGACGCATATTATATAAAATCAGGACAATACAAGTGAGATCAGCAAAAACAGGAAAGATAACTGAAGACTTTGCAGGGAAGGACAAATGACAATACAAGAAAAAACAGATTCAAAAATAATGTTGCAACTTTACCTGAAGCTTTGATTTCATAAACTCTCCGCATATAGCAACCTTCCATCTTGTTACCCCGACAAACTCACATTGCACCTGCCAATAGCAACAAGGAAATCATCATCAAAACATGAAGCAGCAATTCAACAACTGATTGTGTATGCTGCAAATAATTTAGAGCACACAGCATATTATAGCAGCCACAACCACTAAGATAGGCAAAACTTCAATATCTCACAAAGTTCACATTAACATGATTTTAGGCATGTGATAACTCAAGAAAAATTGTAGCAAATGATTGGCCAAAAGAATATGTATTGATTACTAAATGCAGTAAGTATTTCAGTAATCAACTTCAATCATAAGATTGTCGCTTGAACAAAATATACAAGTTCTTTTGACCCAAAAATGTGATCAATTGAACATAATATTTTATGAAGTGTATTAATTGCATCAGCCTTGTCAGGACAGGTAACTCAATGACACTATAAAATACTGATTTGCAATAAGACAGCATATATCATGTTACAAACTAAGCATTCTTGGTTAGCCTTAGAAAATATCCTTAGTAAGAAAGAGGTTGTGCATTAAGTTCAGAATTTAAGCATTTTACATAAGACAAATATTAGGGGACTAGGGCTGCAAGATGAGCTCGCGAGCCGGCTCGCATTCGAGCTTGATTCGTTACGTTCGTGAGCTTGCAAGCTGGCTCGCGAGCTCACATCTTTTTTTTTTTAGTTTTTTATTTATAAATATTGTTCAAGTACATGTTCAATATTATATCAAGTTTATATTCAAAAGTCGCTATATATTAAAATTATTTGTCAATATATCTCACATTTTAATTTTATATAATAATAAAATACTGTATTTTTATTTATATTGTTTAAAAACGAGCTTAAGCAACAATTTAGTAAGTTTTGATACTTTTTTTTGTAAATAAATATTTATAATTCAGCATAAATTAGAATTATTAGTTAATATCTCATGTTTTAGTTTTATGTGATACTGAATATGGTATTTTAGTTTGTATTATCTAAAAACAAGCTTAATCAATAATTTAGTACATTTTGATAATTTTTTCATAAATAAGTATTTAATATAATAAATGTGTATTTTTTATCGTTATAATTTCAATATCCACTACAACAAAATGCATTTATTTCAACATTCACCATATATTAGAATTGTTAGTCAATATATCATATTTTAGTTTTAGATTGAATTAAAATATAGTATTTTGGTTTATATTATCTTAAAGCAAGCTTAATCAATAATTTAGTACATTTTGATAATTTTTCTGTAAATAAATATTTAATATAATGCATATGAAATTTATTGTTACACTTACAATATCCATTACAATAAAATGCAATTATTCACTATATATTAGAATTATTAGTCAATATCTCAGGTTTTAGTTTTAGATGATATTAAACTATGGCATTTTAGTTTATATTATCTAAAATCAGTAATTTAGTACATTAATTATTTTGTAAATAAATATTTAAATATAATTTAGTAATAGTTTAGTACTTTTTCCGGCTTGCCAAGCTCCAGCTCGAGCTCAGATTTTTGGCCGAGCTCGGCTTGTTTGCACCTCTAATTAAGAGGGACTTAGATAATGCTTCTACTTTGAAAGATGCATAGTAATAGTTTTATGCTGAACTCATTCATTTCAACTACCAACTCTGCTTCTGCAACATGCCTTTACGGAATTACCGCCAAGAAAACTCGGTTTTCACAAAATTGACCTCAACTCTTTAGACTAATCTCCTCTTCGACACATAACACGGGTTAACTCATGCAACTAATTTTCCATTTACATGATTTTTTCAAGATCGTTCTTCCTCTGGTTGGGAAAAATCATTCACATGGCATTAGCTTTGTGGAACGATCAACACAAAGGATATGAGCTACAAGGATAAACTTCACTACACATTATTGTGTTTTAACTTGCAAAGACAGTGATATACACTGGCCTTCTAGTCCACTGTCGTTTCACAAGAAAGATAATGATCACGTTACAAGGTATTTTAGGCAAAAAATCTAGCACTTGTCAAACTCTTGGCTTAATCAATTACTCATCAAATTTAGTTTCTGGTGACACAAGAGGAGGCAAAAGAATTTGGGATGTTAACCTGTCGTGATCATTACCTGGATTCCTTGATATTGGAGGATTACTTAGTTCACAAAGCTAGTACAGGCCAAATTGATCGCATTTCCTGTGCTTCTTGCCAGCTAAAGTTACGAGGAGTGCCTGATAATTATGTTCAAGTAAATATATAGTCGCTAGTTTTTACATAGATTTGCTGTATGTAGCTAGTTCAATTTGGCTGGTCTTATTTTTTAATTGGATAAAGAGGGCAAATTCTGTACTTCGAGTTTCCCAAGTGTATTTTCCATTGCTCACTACATTCTCCCCAGAACTAACGTTTCAAGACCCTCAGTCTCCGACAGCAGAAAGCAAATATATCATAAAACCCAGATTATTGATATATGATCATCAATGGGAAATGCCAAAAACATATTGAACAGAAACGTGCTATGCATCAAAATAGCAATCCATATACGACAGATTTGATTTGGTTTGCATGAAATGAAGAATACCTGTTTTCCTGCAAAGTAACGACCATTTGCTGATTGATAAGCCAGCACAGCAGAATCCAAAGACTTATAGTGGACATACACATTTCCCCGCAAATGAGATGAACCGTTTCTGCACACCTGAAACATCGTTACTTAATAGTTACCTCTGAAAATGGAGATGAGTAGGGTGGTAGAGGGATCATTCACTTCACTACAATTTCTACTTTCCAAATTATGGTTCTAGACAAAGAGCGTAGGAAAATGACCTCGTGCTCTATATCAGTTTAAGAACAGAGCAGTGAAGTGAAAGGAAAGGAAACAAACAATGTTCTTTAGTTGAGCATTCTATGTTCTCATCTGGAACAGATAATGACGACACCTAAAATAATCACTTGGAACAGTTAATTTATAACATTAACTGGAACTGTATATTGCTAAAATCTAATACCTACCCTCTGTTGTGTATTGCACCTGAAACCCAAAATGATGAGAGTAGGGCCACTGCAGAAAAAATTAACTTACAACCTAAGCCTCTATCAAGGACAAACAGCTACCTTGAAATTTACAATCTCTCCAAATTTCAAGAATTCTGTATGTACGTCCTCGTAGAACTCTTCGTAAGCACGTTCAACCTCTTCATCTGTGTACTGGCATAAGGAAATGAACAGAAAAGGGCTGATTGTAAACATATGTGCATAAAAATGAAGAACGAGCAGAAGCAGGGCCAGATAAAAACGTGTCCACAATGTACAAAACCCCTAAAAATATAATGGACATGCTATAACATTTCTACATCAAAAGGTACCCATATTATCTCATACACATTGCATTCTCCAGCAACAACACAGATGGACATAAATTTCTAAATTTGTGTTCCATGCTAAGAACAAAATCATCAGCAGACAAACTCATTTTCGTGATTCATGATTACAAACTGGGATCATTGATGCAGAAACATAGCAAAATGAATATCTCCAGAATTTCTATGAACATGCAAGTGTGTCTGTGTGTGGGCATGGCATGCATGTATGTGAGAAAGAGAGTTCAATAACATGCAAACTAAATTAGTCTTCTTCTACCATGTAGCAGCATCTATTATTCTTAGGATTATATCCTATCTGTCCACCTCTACCATAAAGGACTAATCTTACATACCTAACAAAATCTACACCATTGAAGAGAAGGTTGTTCATCCATTAAGTAAATATGGGAATAGTATATGTATTGCCCACAATGGCTTAAGACTATATTTCAGATTCAAATGATGGTGTATGGATGGCAGGAGTGCATCTTATTCCTATATTTAGCTTTCATTTGCACAGTTGATAAAGCTAAGAACATGAAATACAGAAGAATTCTTTTATGTACTCAATAATAGACAGGATTCTAATTCTAAGAGCAATAAAAGGCTAATATGCCCTGGACAGAACATCTCCTCTCTCCTTAATTGTCATTCATTGTCCTTTAAATAATCCATTTTGTTTTTAACTTCCTCATCTGCATTATCTGTCAGTCATCATAAGATACTTGCGTAGTATAATAATGACCATGAGCGTGCTAGTTGTCCTAAGAAATATACATATACACTTGTCAAGAGTGACGAAACATGGGACAGCAACTCAAGTAACTCATGCCTACAGGAAATATGGGACACTTGTCCTAAGTACCTCTTTTGTTGCATATAGATGATGTATGCTGTGAGATATAAGTGCATTGGCGATATATGTAGATGTTTAACTACAAAGGAAGGAACCTAAACTTGAGTATACAAGTCTACCATATCCATCCTCCAGAAGAATTTTTTGTAGCATATCCAGGTAAACAACTTCTGCACACCAATGCATAATGGATACAAATAGAGCCAGAACATTAGGGACAAACTCTCTTGAACATCAACCAACATTAAGATCAAGTGCTCTACCCATCTTGTGAATTTGGCGACACAACCAGACAAAAGAAAGAAAAAAGTAGATGCATGGGAGACCAAAAAAATATCAAACAATCATAAACAAACTTCTTAGATAAATAAAAGAACCACCATATTGCATCATTACAACATTGAGCATACAGCTAATGAAAACCAAATGGTTTAAAGGCAAAGGAGGCCCTACATCTATCCAACCTGCCTTTATAGTTAAAACTTATCACAGTGGTTCCTATATAAAATACAACCCAAGCAAAGTTTTGAGCACCATCCCTTTAACCATTGTTTAACATTCTAACTCTTTCAGCAAAAAAGCACACAGGAAGATAGAAGCCATTCACAAACCATGTCATTCGAATACTTGTTAAAAAATTACTTTGGATAGAATACTTGGGTTTTGTTTATAGAGAAAGCCTACATTTAAATATTGATGAGAAACAATTTATTATTATTATAATATACATAAAATGTCCTAGTCGATGTACAAAATGCAACTGTTTTATGTATGCACTTACACTTATTGGCAGGATGATGTAACTCCTCTCTAAGGCATACATATAAGACAAGAACCTGAAGTTTCCAAAATACCAAACCTTAAGAGGTAACATCTATTGGCAGGAGATCTCCAACATCCAGGAAATACAAGCTCCCCATTATACTAGTGGTAGTTAAGGAACTCAACGGGTTAGTGTAAAAAAGCTATGTAATAAGAATCCAAGAGACATCAAAAAATCAACATTGATGAAACATATTCAGAAGCAAATAATGTAGTTTTCTCTTTCAAGTCACGTGGAAGTACGGATGTAAGTTCACATCAGCACAATCCACATATGATAAAATTACAAAAAGCTGAAGTGCACAAGAAGAAAGAAAGGCATAATGTGAGGGGAAAGCTGAAACAAAATAAGAGTATCTACAATGTTTTTGTCCACCAAGCATCAATCATCATTGCAGCATGTTGTGTACAAAACACATCTGTATGCTTTATAGTGAAACTCCACTGAGGCCAGTACCATGCAAATTAGTTTATTGTTCAGAAAGTTATTTTGCTTTAACAAAATAACTAAATTTTCTCTGTCGTACTTGCTGTATGCATTTCCTGGTATCACCATAATTCTACTTGCATAGCTTAGCAGTGTTTCAATACAAATAAACCATTCAGAATCCATGATAGTTAGCTTGAACATCAATTCTTTACCACGAAGACAATAGAACATTGGGACAAGCAAGGAATTGTCTAGGTATTTGTCTCACATTTAAGAACTTCGAATACCTATGAAATCTTCCGTCATGGAGTTAAATGACAAATGAAACTACAAATTCTTTTGTTTTACTTCCAATCAAACAAAAAACTTCATTGAATTTCATTCAAGGATAGGTCAAGAAAGAGGTTCCAACTACTGCTGCAATGTATCAGAAGCACAAAACAACAGAGAGCGTGATTGTGTGCAAAAATAAATGATGTAGAGATCAGGATACTAGAGTCACATGGAGACCTCAACAGACCTCAAGACCTTCATCGTGCTCCCAAACTAGGCCAGGGCCATTGTACATGTTCTTTATAAGCAAAGTGCAGGATTTATCAGGGTAGAAGTGAATTCTGCTACAACGTGAACCAAATCGACAAGCCCCTGTTTTGAGGTGGAAAGGACAATGAGCTTTATCCTGCCAAGCATATAACCAAGAGATAAGATGTAGCTTTCCCAAGGAAGTAGGTGGTGGCGAGGAAGAGATGAAAATTCAATTTTGTTTGGTTCTATTTTTGCTTAAGTTTTGTTCTTTCTCAAAAACAAAAACAAACATATTTTTATTTCAAATCTCTTTCTCCACAAATATTATTAAAAAATTCTAATCATTATTATATAAATACAACTATATATTTCAATTACAGTAGATTTTTATCTATAACTTTACGCATGTTTTAATCATTATATAATAAAAAATATATATTATCGCATCTTTCAATCATCAAAAGTTTGATGTGACACTCCAAACTTTAAAAGATTATTCTTCAGACCAATCTAAAAACAAATCGAAACATACATCCCTTTGTCCAATACACTTTCTGAAAACCTTCATCTTCAAGCTCACTTTTTTAATCTTTCCTAAATCCCTCCAAATACAACCCTACTTTCTCAAGGTACAAGTTATTGTCTTTACATATGTGCTAAATGACTGCCACAAGAGAGAGGATAGCGAGTTCTACCTGCTCAGTCCCAAAGTTTGGAGTCTCTTGAGCAACATTTTCTAGTAGCTGTTGAGCTGAAAGAGTAGACGCATTCTTATAATCGGCAAAAGCTTCTGATTGTGGAGGTAGAGGGTTTGACGTGGGTCTGTTAGGATCCTACATAACTAAAAAAAAATTAAATGCCTGCGGGAATAACTATGATATAAGTTGGACAATGAAGTGCAAACAATAGTAAAACCTCTTCCTTAATCTGTTGCACTGCATCTATTTTCTTCACCCTAATTCTTTTCTTCTTCACAATAATCTCATTGCCCTTCCAAATAATTTCAGGAGGCCCTTCTTCCACATACTCCCAACCATCTTCATCTGCTTCATTTTCACATCCAACCTGTACGAGTGACCAATATAAATATCAAGAAAGTTCGCTTACTAAATTCATAAAAGCAGGCAAACAAATGCATGTAGAACAGATGCCTCAGCAAAGCACTATTAGCAGCTATGAAGCATGATGCTTGCTAAACTGTGTGGCTAGAGCAGCCAGTGAGGATGCAGATCAATAAATCCATGTAAAAAGTACACGAGGTAACAAGAATCATCCTCCAGCAACAGATTATCATGGCATTTTAAGTATGTTATGGTTGACTATTAAACAACAGCTCCACAAGAACAAAGAAAAGGAATAAAATCAAGTTTGTTGGATTGTCGATCCATGTAAAGAAATTAAATACTCCACAGGTACCCACAAACAAAGAGAAAAGAATAAAATCAATGTCTCCAAAACTTTATAATCTCCACCTAAAGATAATCCAATTAAAAAATTTTAGGATCAAAAGCAAAGTTGATGTGGCATACGAGTCATAGCATTCTGTATTAGCATACTTTCATAAATCTATTTACACCAAGTATCAGATAATACTAGATCCCATGGAACCATAGACATTTTAGGATTAATAATAAAAGGTTGTTTCGACAACTAAAAGGTCAGCTCACAAAATCCTATTTCATCATTCTCTGCGCCTCTCTGTAAGCTCTATCAGGCACACATGTAACATCACCTTCCTTTCTTACTGGATTGTATCGCTATCCACCTCATATGTTACTTCATTAGACCCCCTTTCCTGTTTAACCAAACTGGAATCAATCCACCCTCCTAACTGTAACAACAGTTTGTAACACAATAAATTTACTGATACCCACATCTATGGCCCAAAAATCATTCAAAAGAATTAGAACTATCAACTATCAGCCAATCTACCCCTTTCATTAGTTAAATAATTCTTCCTCATTTTTATCCCAAGTAGCAATACTCGTTCTAAATCCTACATATTGCACGGGTATCACTAATAAACCAAAAGGTTCGCATGTCATTATCTCATCTCACGCATGTACTCTTAACAAGAGGAGTAGTCTGGTAAAACCAGAATCATCAAAAGTCGCATCCAACGGAATCTCAATGAGAATCGGAGTCATGCATTTTTTAGTCAGGTTATTTATTTCACCTCAAATATGCTAGTAAAGAGCACATGAACAGACACTGTGTAACATACGTACCCAGTTTTGTTCCGATTGTTCTTCTTCTTCTTGAGCTCGTCTTCTTCTCTCCTCCTCCTCCTCCCTTAGTTCTTGAGCTCTTCTCTTCTCCCATTCTTCCAGAATCTTCCTCTCCCTCTCCTCGAACTCCCTCCTTTCTTTCTCGGCTCTCAACTTTTCCTCCTCCTCCTCGGCTTGAAGCCGCCGCAGCTCCTCAGGATCATTGAGCCTCGCTTCCTCCTCTCGCCGCGCCAACTCAGCCATTTCTTTCCTCTTTTTCTTCCTCTTCTCCTTCTTCGCAGCTTTCCGCCTCTCCTTCCGACTCTGCCCCGCGCACTCCATCACCTCTGTATTCATATTGGTATTATTATTGTTGTTGCTCTCTTCTTCTTCTTCTTCTTCTTCTTCTTCCATCTCATTGATCCCGAATTGCTCTTTAGACATCGTTAGGGTTTTCGAATTTGAGGAATTCTCCTGGGTTTTGCGAATGAGACGAAATATTTACAGCTCAGATCAACATATTGAGCAATTAAATTTATAAAAAAAATTATAAACCTAAGTATCCATTAAGAAACAAGACATTATTTTAAACTATATTCATTGTATTTTTGTATCTAATAATATTTTGGAAGTTATATTAACCGTCATCCCTAATAACATATGACAGTTGGCATATTTTATGAGTATGCATATTATTATAATACTAAATACCTTAATACGTAGTATTTGCGCTCATAATCGAACAGTTACTACACAAATTCTACAACCAATAATAGTATATCATTAAAAATAGATTAAGTGATTAACATGAGTGAAAATGAATGATAGTATTTCTACGATTAAAAGATGTCGTGAATCGTTTAAATAAATAAATAATTATATTGGTACAAATATTTAAGAATTGGGATAGTTATAAGCACTTCTCGTTATTTGAAATACTATAAATACTCATCTCATATGGAAAATAATTATGTAATTCTTAGATGCTGAGATGAAAATTACTCCTTTACCCTTACTTTTTTTTTTATAAATAAGATATTTAAAAATATTTGAGGTTAGGTAAAGTAAATAATCTATTAAGAATATTAGTTCATAAAAATATTTTATAAAATTATAAGAAGTATATAAAAAAATTTAATTCAAAAGGGTATTTTGGGCATTCACTACAAAATTTGGATAAAAACCCATTGAAATTAGCTTATTATTTAGACGGACATTGAAAATAATTGTATATTTCTAAGTTTTCAAACAACGAGAAGGTATTTATAATTATGCCAAAATTTCGAAAAGTTGATTGTAATTTATATGGTTGGTAGTTTAAATCCAGTGGTGCGATATCACAAATAATTAGTAGTGAATGAGAAGTCAGTTTTTCTTAATTTTTGTATACATGAAGTATAGATTACACTTTATTTTCAATCAATCACATTTTTTTTTAAAAAAAAAAATACATTGCAACGAAATTCATCTAATAACATGGAAGGCAAAAAATTAATCATAGTATTTAGTTTCATTTTTGGCCCATCTCGGATATGGGTCAAAACATGGTAAATATTTGTCTTGATTTGTTTTGGAAGTTTTAGTGATGTTTTGAAATATTTTAAAATATTGCTTCATTTGTTTTTTGTCAAAATAAGTTTACATTAATTATATGCCCTACAACTAAAAAAGTTATATACATAGTCATGCATATATATAAATATATATAAAAGAAACATGATTTGATAATAAACAATAGTTTTTGTCTCCCGCTTAACAATATCAACATACTTAATTTATATTATCTCAAAAAATAATCCAAATATACACAATATACCTAACACATATTTATTTATTTTTAGTTTTCTCTCTTTATGTCCACAGAACACACCAAAACAAGTTAAAAATGAAACTAAATATAGTGAATGATTTTTATGGTGCAAAGTGTTATTTTTAATTTGTGAGGGTGGAAGGTGAAAATTGTCTTATTTTTGGGGTGAAAGTACAATTTACTCACATACACTCAGTGCCCCCAAAACCCGATTTGAATAAAACGTTGATAACAACATTTCGGACAAACACTGTTCTTTATCGAGAACACAAATCCCTCGTAAAGCGTAAAAGAGTGTAGAGACGGTGTGTGGAGAAGTGAAGAGGACATGACCGCACCGGCAACACCGACGGCGACGAACACCATGGCAGCCCCTCATCTCAAGACGGTGCTGATAACGGGGATCAGCCGTGGGCTCGGCAAAGCCCTAGCATTGGAGCTGGCCAAGCGCGGCCACACCGTAATCGGCTGCTCCCGCTCGTCGGATAAGATTTCATCTCTTCAGTCGGAGCTCGCTTCAGCCTCCGAGAGCAAGAGCAACGCTAACAAGCACCTGTGCATGACTGTTGACGTGGTAACTCATTGTATAGTGCTCCTCGGTCTCTGGAATTTCTTTTGCCTGATTCTTCTTGTGCTCTGTGATAATGGATTTTTGTTGTTGGTATTAAACTAGAGGTCGGATAGCAGCGTTGCGGAGTTGGCGCGTGCAGTAGTGGAAAAGAAGGCCGTTCCTGATGTTATAGGTTTGTCAACTTATTGATATTTTGGTCTATGCCAATATATTTTGTTCGTTGAGTACTGTCTGATGTTTACTGAACAATGGTTGTGGAGGAGATGGATTCTTTGTTGTTGTCGATCTAGTTGTTTTTTCTGATCTTTTTTCTTAGTTTTAAAACTGGTACGCTTATTTGTGTGATTAGTTTGAAATAATCAACGGTGGTGGTTGTTGCTTAGTGTCTATAGAGCTGGTGCTATCTTTGAGCAGTCTTATCTTAGAATAAAGATGACCTTTGTGAAATGTTAATGACCAAGTGTTGGAGTGGTTGTAGAAATGAAAATGAGATAATTAGTACCTTAGGCATATTGAGGAGAGCAAGTTGTAAGCGCAATCTCAGGTTTAACATTTGAGAGGAGATTAGAACATTGTTAATTATCCAATGGACCATTTGGGCGGTTGGGCCACCAGCCATGTCTGCAAAGCACGCATAGAATACTAGGTGCCAGTTTTTGCAAAATTTTATCATCCCGTTGACCTTGTAAGGATTGACTTCATTTTTGTCTTCGACAAAGTTAATTTTTGAAAATTCTCTCTTGGTCTGCATTATGGGGTTTAGGCATGCTTCGTTGGAAACTATGCTCTAAATGGCAATATGAAACACTTAGGCTGGCGTCAAAATTGTATAGTTCCCAATTATTTAAGCTAGATCTTGGTCCTTGCAACAAATTTCTAGTGTTAGTCAAAGGAGAAAAACATATAAGACAGATGCAAGAACTAATTTTCTTAGTTTTTCTCCATTGTTCTTTCTCTAACTGGGAACCAATTCTTTTATGCTTTTTAACCTAGCACTTGATGTGTTTGAACAATACAATAATTCTCCATTCGCACCTTTCTATTGACTACTTGATAGTATTATTTTGATAGTCTCTGATGATTATTCTGACATTAGAAATTCTGTTCACTTTTGGACAGAATTATATCCGTCTGGGACATGTTTAATTCCTTATGACATCTGTGTTGTATATATGATATGCAATAAGACAACTTTGCTTTACGTGTTTACAAGCACTGGTTTGTACTCAACTTTACTTTAATTATTGCGAGTTATTAATTTTGTGGTCATTTAGCAAATATGTGAAATGATGCATGAAAATTTTCCAGTAAACAATGCTGGGACGATAAATAGGAACAATAACATATGGGAGGTTCCAGTAGATGAATTTGATGCAGTCATTGACACTAATATCAAGGGGATAGCAAATGTATTGCGCCATTTCATTCCAATTATGATAGAGAACAAGCATGGGATAATTGTTAACATGTCATCTGGATGGGGAAGATCTGCTGCTGCACAGGTAAACTTTAGAGTTTTTAGATGTGTATATTTTCCTCATGATCCACTTTTGGGCAATAGTCTATCATCTGATGTAAATATCAATCTGCTATATTATGTTAGTTTCACTATGTTCTAGCCATTCTAGCAGTTAACTGTCATGGCTAACTACATAACTAATTGAAGGATGAATACTGCCGTAATGTTACTCCACCACAATATGGTTATCTTTTACTAGATGAAAGAACTCCATCAACAAAACCAATGGAAGGTAAGTTTTAAAAGATTAGTTCGGTGAATACCTCTCTTGATGTCTTTTATGAACAGTTTATAGTTTTAATATTCAACTTTATCAAGTAACTGTGCCAGACATATGTGACCAAGATTTACATTCTGAAACTCCCCAAGCCTAACTGTTTTGGACTTTGTTATTTATGGCTGAGACTTAATTGCAATAACGATAGGTAGCACCTTATTGTGCTTCCAAATGGGCAGTGGAGGGTATGACAAGGGCAGTTGCAAAGGAGTTGCCTCCTGGATTGGCTGCTGTTGCACTCAGTCCTGGTGTGATTAATACGGAGTTGCTTCAGTCATGTTTTGGAAATTCAGCTGCTTTATATCCAACCCCCGAATCATGGTTCTCTCTCTCTCTCTGCACGTGTGTGTGTTTTAGCCATGTATGGCACATGCCTGTCTATAATTGTCTCTGTAAACGTGCCATGTGAAATTCCTAGAAATGCCTCTATCATAATTAAATTGTTATAGCTCTCTTTTGTGGTAATAACTGAACTTATATGCATGGAGAACAGGTAATCCATTTACTTATGACCTAATATTACAAAGTTTCAGATTGATTAGTTGACGGGATTATGTAACACAAAGATGGTCTCTTAACTATGTAGTTGATGGTGTGAAGTATAATTTTGTTTCGCTGTCATTTCTTTCTACATTCAATTGCTAAATATAAGTGGAGTAGTGAACGGTCACTGTAGTATCCCACAACTGATGATAGTGTTTCTAGCTCGTTCATCTTCCCATTCTAGAAGAGTTCCATGTTCAAAATGCACACACAACTTTCTAAAATACTTCTTATTAGTTTTAACTGCACCATTTAGATAACAAAATCTTCTCGTGGCATAAAGTAATGATAGAACCGACTATTTTCTCTATTTAGGAGAATACTTGACATATGAGCATTTCCTTCTCTTATCATAAGAGATTTTGTAGGCAGCAGCGGACCCCTTAATGAAGACAGTAGAATGTTTTCCTCTAATACTAGACACTTAATTTGATGTCACTGGGTGACCAGTCTCATATTTTGATTCATGCAACTTGTATAGTATCGTTATCCCTGCATGTATACTGGAAGAAACTTTACTCTATATGTAAACAACCTGAGAAGCCTCCATTGCATATCCTGGATCAGAAGTTTGATGAACACCACAACGAGCCATGATGATTTCTGGGAGTAGGCAAGTGAGAAGTTCATCTGTTTAATATTATTAAGGGTCTTTAGTGAAAATACTGTTTGCGCTTTCAGAACATTAACTAATCATTGTTGAACAAAGTTGTCAGTTGGGTGTCAAACTCCATTTTACGTATCATAGTCCTTAAATATTTTGAAATGTGTGTTTATTTCATTTGATTTTTATTTTCTTAACTGGACAACTATAACTCAATGGAGCTGAAGAAAGTTGGGATTTCCCTAAAATTTCCATGTGGTTTTGGATATTTATCTATTCTATTTAGTTGTTCCGTCTTTCTTTTAACAGGGCTCCCAAGGCAGCTACTTTAATTCTTCATTTGTCAGCAGCAGACAATGGTGCATCTCTCAATGTGTGATACTCGTGAATATTCATTACACCAAAGAGCCTTTTGCATCAAACAAGAATTCTTTCCTCTGCCGCCCTTGTGAACGTGGAAAGATGCAATGTTGAATTTCTGCAGCGTCCTAGAACACTTATTTGCGACAGAGTGTTCGAGTACCTCCACTACTTCAGAGAATTACTTGTAGACCTGTAGCGTCTCAAGTCCCTCCTTGTGAAATTTATACTCTTAACAGTGAGGAAGATGAGGTGACTGAAATAGTTACATGCTAAATGTGAAAAATTCATTGTTATTTATTATTTTTGTCCATTAAAATTACACACTTCTTTTTCCCTTGAAGTTTGTTCAGACTACGAAAGGATCTTCATTAAGGTTTGCTTCGTATGTAAAATGTTCTCAAAATTTGGCACTTTGGGTTCATGCCTTCTTTGAGAAATATTTCGCCAGCAAATGGCCAATGCATTTAAAAATTTAAAATAATTTATTTTAAATATTTCAATCCAAATGCAACATAAATTATTTCTCTCACCAATTGAGCAGTGTGTGCAGTATTTGCACATCATTCTACATGATAAGCTAATAGTATATCATAAAATTCAATAAACACAAACCAGTTTATCATACTAACCACTTTATTGCAAAAACAAAATAAATTGTTTCTAAGGGTCCTTGTAAATAAATATTCTGCCAACCAAGCTAGTTACTTTAGCGTCTCATTTTTAATGAATCGTATAGATATAGTATATAAACAAGTCAAATATATACTTATTATTTATAAATCATATAAGTATATAAAAAATAAATCATTGTTTTAGCCCATCTAATGTTTTATATATAACATCACGAATATCCTCTTCATTAAATATGTGGAATATATTTTGATATTACATCATATATTAATATATTATACAAAATGTTGGAAATTGGTAAAATTAAAACAAATGAGGCATAGAAAACTAATTTGCCTCACACTATTTTTGAACGAAATAAAAACCACATTCATAAAAATCTATTTCAAACATAAATTGACATTAAAAAAATAATTAAAAAGATATGGTAGATTATATCACTTGATATCTTCTTGAAAATGTCTTCTTTCATTCTTTTTTTCTCTAATTTGAAATTATATTGAAATGTTCCTTAAAATATAAATTCCAAGGTCTAACTACATTATTTTGTCCTTCATCATTCAATTATTTGAATGTATTAATTATTCCCAAAAAAAAAAAGAAATAAAAAGAGTTGAAAAATGTAAGAACATAGGAAAAAGATAGCCAAGAAAAGCAATAACATGTACATGGCTGTAATTTTTCTCTCCATTTAATGTGGCACTCAGAGAATTAAACAAAATACAGAGGGAAAAGAAGGGAAAAATCTCATCTTGATATTGCGATGGCTGTTGCCGTGGCTGCTCCTCCTTCTCCATTTCTGGGCAACACCTCATTCCACTCTGTAAGCCGCTCCCACTTTCAATTTCACTCGTTCGACCACGTTCATGCTTTCTGTTGTTTGGTTTTCAGTTTGATCATCTAAAGTTAAGAGGGATGTGATTGCGTGGTTTTGGGTCGCGAGAATCTTGTCTTGCATAATCACTTTCTTTGTGTTAGTGATTTTATTACATGGGTTTACTGGCTTGAAATTGTATGTGTGGTTGGTTTCAAATTTGATTATGAGGGGAAAACCTAGAAAAGAATTATTTTTTAATTTGTAGTTGGTTAAAGATGGCTAAGTAACATGCATGGTCTCCTCCATTTTACCAGGTAAATTTTCATGGCTTTAGGATTAGTAATTATGATGAAATCTCTATCTACTAGTTTGGGCTGCATGCGAACTGTCATATTTGCTGTTCCAGTTGAACACATTTGTTTTCCCGTCTCATATTATTTGACATGAATCATATGTTTGTAACAATCGGGACAGAATTTTCTCAATTCTAAAGATTAGGCGTATTATGCCGGTTCTTTTGAGTAATATATCTGGAGATGCCCGTTGATAACCTCTTACCACTATTTCGGATACAACTGGTACATTCCAAAATCACCATTACTCGCACATCTTTCCTCTTGGCAGCAGCATTGAGCAACAGGTTTAAGAAGGTTTTCTTGAATAGGAGTCGCATAGGTTGTGCATGGGTTAATCAGGAAATTGTCCGAAGAATATCCATAGGTCATACTCATCAGAGATTCTGGCTTCATATAAGATTTGATCTATGTTAGATCTCATAACTACAGTACTATTCATTCATTGCATTTCTCCTCTGAAGTTTTACCAATGTGTTCTTTTCAGCTCATTGACACATTTAAGATAAATTATTGTGAAATATCCTTTACGTTCCACCGTGGTTTCTGTGCTCTCTTAGGTGCTTATTGTCATTTCCCTTCTAGAGAACAGAAGAGTGTAAAAGAACTGTCACATGAATGTAACTGAAGTTTTTCCTTGTTGATTTCGGTGTTACTTTCAACGTCTATGAGACATTGAAATATCTGAGGAAAAGCCATATTATTACTTTCAAGTTACAAGAATGCCATCTTGCCATGATCTTAATAAATGATTACATTAGTAATTTTCCGTTGAGGGTTTGACTAGGCATCTATCTGTCATGGTCCAGGGAATATGAGTATGCATTTTTTCTATGCGTTCAATTTCATAGTTTTCAAGATGATGCTTTGGTTAGGTCCCAGGAAACTGTACTATGCCTTACAGTTGGATGTGCTATTCATATACTAGACCTTTTAGCTAATTGTTTCGTCATAAGAGATACAAGCATGTTTAGTATTTCTGGCCTTTCTGCTTAAAATGATGCGTATCCAATTCTCTGATTACAGAGGAAAACAACGTTTAGAAGATACATCCAGAATTCAGATGGGCGGTTTTCCATAAAATCCATATTTTGGGGGCCAAGGAAGGCTGTGGAGCCTGCCAAACTGGAGCTGTCCCTTGGAGACTTCAGTTTGTCGGAGTTAGGTTCTGAGGTGTCTACTTTGCGGTCCTTTAATATTTTTGGTGTTTGGGTTGTCAAAATCTTGATCTGATGTTAACTCGGCGCTATCTTAATCTATAATAGGGAGACAAAACTAATTCTGGTAAACAGAGAAAGCTATCAGTTTCTGTGGTTTCATCTATCTCAGAGGTATCACCGGACGAGTGGGATGCTTGCAGTCTTGATTCTGCAGGTCCAGAGAAATTTAATCCGTTTCTCACCCATGGTTTTCTCTCAAGCCTGGAGGAGTCAGGTTCATCAGTGAAGGTTAGCAATTTCAACTTCTGTGCCATTGTCTCATGTTGTTCTTTTCATTTTTTAGGAGCTAGATGCATGCACATGGCTTGCATCGTGTTTTTCTAGGTCACTTGCATGTGATACCTTGTTATTTATGCTTAACTGTTTATTTTAAGAATGATTTTTATATGCTAGAAATGAGAGCTTTCCGTTTGAATGATGCGACTTATATATACTTATATACTGCAAGTCCACTTTTAACAGTCACAAAGTTGGAATTAGAATAGACAGTAGATGCTCTTGCATTTCTTGGATTAGAAAATGCGGCTAAGGACCCAGGTCTTTTGACGCTAGGAAAGGATGAAAGGTTATAGGAACGGAATCCTGATCCTGACTCTGAGTGGGAGATCTTTTATCCAGATCAGCATGATTTTGGCACCTAGTATGCTTAAGGAAAAGGCATGAAACTAACAGCCAAGGACCCATGGCCCTCACAGATAAAAGTTTCCACGTATATCATGTAATCTGATTGTCATATGGCTTTCACAAACCATTACCTAGGGGTAGGCTTGAAGCCCTTTGGAGACAGAGGCCATGAGATAAAGGGATTTAAGACTGTTGTGTTTTACTTTCTCTTTAGTATTTCCCTCTTGGCTTTTCATAGTAGCAAGTGAACTGATACTCTTTGCTCTGTACTGCATCGAGTTTTCAGTATTACGATACTTGTTTTAGTTTGCATCTGCTCTTTTAGGGACTGTTTGGAACAAATGAATTGACGTTCTCATTAATGCTTTGAGCATGCCTAGTGTCACAAAAAATCTACAAATTTATGTTTTCCTTCTGACCTCCTTAAAAGAAAAGCACTATGATTTATGAGTTCTCTTGACCATAAGAAAATATCCAACCAAGAAGGTCCAAATCCTTCACATCGCCTATTCTCTTGTAAATTAGCTTGACCACTCCCCGTAGGTTTACCATTAATGTTGAATGCGTTGCCGCGGAATATGGAATAGGAAAGAAAGATGTATAATAGTTTACCATGTACTTGTCATTTCTAGAGATGCCTAATATAAATGGAGTCCACATACACATTAAAAGAAAGAAAAAGGAGAAAAGGAAAGCAACCAAGATATCCTTAGTGACTGAATCCTGAAAATCCGATCCTGGTGCTGTTTCACTGTTCATTCACACAGTGCTGTTTCTGGGTAATAATCAAACAGGCATCCGTAGCCTTCCAAAATTGTGCACCTTTTCTGCTAAAACAAAATGATGAAACCTATATCGAGCTACACTTTGTTATGCCTTTGCACAGCTTAGTGGCAATTTGGAAGAAAAGTTTGTTATTAGTGTCAAATGGTTCGAGACCACATGGATAACTAAATTTTAGACAATAAACCGCTTACCGCCTTCCTTCCAGTTTGATATCTTTGTATGCTTTAGATTTTAGAGAAATGCAACATGCGATGACCTGGATTCCCCATCTGATTAAGTGAAGTGGATTAGAGTAGAGTATAATGCCAAGATAAAAAAATCTCAAATAGAAACTGATTTTTTCCATATATGAAAGCAGTTAACTTTCATCCCTAAATTTCATTCTATTCTTTTTTGGTTGGTGATGAGCTGGAGAATGAAACAGGTATAAATTAGTACTACGACTTATATCTATTTAATGCTAAACAGTTGCTATGATTGATAGAATCCACATGCATTGGGTGTGGTAGGATATGCTCATGTCTTGAAAATGGAAAAGAAAATCATGAGGCATTATCTCCTGTATAATCTGCACATCTGCTTCTTTTTGGACGATAAGGTGTTTGCGTGAATCATTGGATAGTAATTATTAATACTCGCTTCCAGGAAACAGGATGGGTTCCACAGCATATCATTGCTAGGGATGACTGCAATAAGGTTCTAGGAGTTATCCCTCTCTACCTGAAAAGGTTTGATTTATTTCCACACATAGTTTTTTGATTAATTGAAAAAAGAAAAAGATAGCAATTCTCTTTTCTTTAGTATTCATATTCACAACTGACGTGCACACTACAAACAGGCTGCACATACCTTGCATATATAACTGGATGATACATTTTCCTTACATGTTTGTGCATGGACATCCTTTATTCAATTTTGCAGCCATTCTTATGGTGAATATGTGTTCGATCATTCATGGGCTGACGCCTACCACACTTATGGATCAAGATATTACCCAAAATTGCAATGTTGTGTACCTTTCACTCCAGTTACCGGCCCAAGGATCTTGGTCCTTAATACCAATTACAGAGATCAGGTCTTTGATATTTTAGTCTCTGCATTGTTGGCGCTGACAATTAAGGTAGTTGTTAAGTCTAATTAATCCTTCTCATTGTAGCCTCTAGTATCATGTTAGATTCTTGTAATGCTCCTAATTGTTTCCCTATCTTTATTTCACCAGCATGCTTCTTTTCTATTACACTATAAAATGGAGGTGCCTTTGCAAATATAAAATTTTGTGACCTTTACACGTACTGAGTTTTGCAGTCCACATATATGTATGGATGCTTTTCTATGAATGAATGTCCTGTTGTCTACCATCCAGTGATTTGAGCTATGACCATCTAAACCTGTTAATACAAGGTACCACTTGTTCCAGATAGAATTTTTACTATCCACAGTTTTTAGGTGAAGAACTCATCACAAATTAATTGTTTAACCTTGAATGATACAACGGCATAACCTTGATGCCAGCTTTAATGAGATATTCCTAGTTTTTCCCTCTGTTCTCATATAATGTTATGATGCTACCACCAGACATATAGCAATCAACATTGACTCTGACAAAATCTGGAAAGGCATAACTCCCTGCAGTTGTCGGACCAAATACTTATAAATTATAACCATATGGACTACTATTAAAATGTCATATTTGTATGTTGTCTTTTTAAATTTTACCGTACATGAAATGATTCTTTTCTGATTTCTAGTCATCTGTAGTAACACACCTGTGTTTTCCCAGTTTCAGGTGTCATCTCTACACATCACCTTCCCTTCTGCAAACGAGTGGGGGAAGTTGAAGGAGAAGGGTTTTCTGCAGAGAATTGGAATGCAGTATCACTGGAAAAATCGTAATTATAGGAGGTAAGTAAGTTTTACTATTTCCTGAATTTCAGAACTATTAAACAACATCACCAGTTCTGTTATTTGATCGCGACAGCACTTTTTCTTTTGTATTATGTTGCTACTGCAAACAGTTTTGATGAGTTCTTGATGGACATGAAGCAAAGTAAGAGGAAAAATATTCGCCAAGAGCGAAAGAAGGTATGCTTTGGGCTTGATTTTTAGTTCTTTTGTTTCATTATTGAAGACAGAGAATCGATGGAGAATGTGTGAGAAATTTCCTTGAATGATGAAATGGCATGAAAGTTGACAGAAGCTTTTGACTAAATCAAGTCTTGGAAGCTCTTCTAAACACACTTTTGTATGTTTCTAGGTCGTCCAATACATTTTTCACTTTTTTTCTTGCTACTTATGTTGAGGCAATATGGTGTTGACATGGGTCATAGACACCGTTACGAATATATTCATTGATGGTGGGAAAAAAGACAAATTTATTCTGATGTTAATAGTTATTGACCTTGAATTTATGTTTCTTGGCTTCTTGTTTTGTCTCTTCTTGAATCCAAAACTCTTAGATGATTTACTGTTTGCATGGCCCTTTGCAAGGTGCAATACAACAAGGTTTAGGATAGCTTGTTTCTTTGCAAACTTTGCTAGTAAAATACGTATTAATTCCTTTTTGCAGATATCTGCTCAGAATTTGACAATGAAACGCCTAAGAGGATATGAAATTAAGGTATGTATATGGGATTATCTGCTAGTCAGAGTTTTCTCAACTAATTTTTTATGTTCTTAATTCTCAACTTTCTTTGTCTATTATATTGGCAGGCTAAGCACTGGGATATATTCTATAAGTTCTACAGAAATACCACCGACAATAAGTTTGTTTGCTGAACCTCTAGTTCCTAGTTGAACTTGTTCAGTCAGCATATCATGTATTATGTTTCCTGACTCTGAAAAATCTAGAATATCCTTGGAATCCTTTGTGAATTATGCCAGTAATACGTCTTCAGGTGGGGTACTGCTTATCTAACAAGAGACTTCTTCCACAATATGGCTTCAAAGATGGGTGATCGAGTACTACTTGTCACTGCAGAAGACGGGGATGAACTTGTGGCTGGAGCCCTTAATCTTATTGGAGGAGATACTTTATATGGACGCTTATGGGGATGCCTCCCTCGTGCATACTATCCAAGCTTACATTTCGAAGCCTGCTATTATCAGGTTTTCCCTATTCTTTTGTTTTACTCGGTTGCCTATACCATTTCGCATCACTTGTGTGATAATAACATTAGATCAATTGGAAATGTTTCATCTTCAAATGTTTCTGTTGGGTAATGTGTTGTGTTGTGTTGTGTTTTTTTTTTTCTTCTGTTTCCGTAAATTTGGTCTAGTACTTGGACAACAAAAATACTTGATCTTGGATCTAAGGTTGCTCCAGAATTCCACTAATTTAGGCAACATCGCTTATAAACTATCCACCCTAAAAGGTTGAAATAAAACTTCTTGATACCCGACTCTTCTTCCTACTTTAATGTGCAGGCTATAGAAGCAGCAATTGAATTTAATCTCGACAAGGTTGAGGCAGGCGCCCAAGGTGAGCACAAAATTCAGAGGGGTTATATGCCCGTGACCACCTACAGCTGCCACTATATTCTGGACGAAGGCTTCCGGGAAGTCATTTCAGATTTCTTGGTACGAGAAAGAGCTCAGGTAATTCATTTACAGTCTAGAATGTCATCGTGGCATGTCATTCCTTGTTGCTAAACATGTTTCTTTTTGCTTTTCCGTAATGCAAAACCATTTTCCGTTTGCTTGCCATGATGTGCAAATAACTGATTCCATGCTGGTGGGCCATGTAATCTTTATTTCAAAATAATAGTTTACATGGTGATTCTTATTCTGAAATGAGAGAGGATAGAATGTGTTTGTTGTCTCTGTCAATCTTTTTCCTACGTAGGCATTTGTATCCTTCTAGCATGGAGTTTCAAACTCTTTCCGAAATTTTAATGTGCTTACTCTTTTCCATGATTAACACTCGTCTGTTGAATTTTTCACAGCTTGAACTTGTTATGAAATTATTACAAGAATCTGGTCCATTTAAGGACAACATCACTTGAAGTGCTAAAGCCGGAATCATCATTGACTGAAGAAACGACAACATTAAAAAGCATTTGTACTCTATTCAGATTGATAACATTGAGAAGTGGATAGCAGCAGGTCAAGTTAGGTCTTATTCATACTGTATTGCCTCCCCCATAATAGAATCAGGTGGATGTGGATGAGCTTTTTGTGTACTGTACATATATTGTAGTAAACCCCATCGCACAAATTTGTAAATAACTCGATATAGACATCACGCATGTATAAACTCAAAACAGTATCTGGACAAGATAATTGGACACTTTCTGCCACTTAGCATGGTACGCAAATATTGGTGAACCTGGGTCAACAAGTCATCCCTCTGTTCTTATGCATTGTGTTCTATTTTCACATTGGAAGTTAAAAATGGTCGAATCAGTCAAGCTGGTGAACCTACAATCTTGAATCATCGAACCAGTGCGTAGGCACGACATGAAGGAGAGCAGGTGAAGTAAGAAATACTTGCTGATGATGCCTGTGATTAATTGTCTTTTTATCAAACTTTATTCTCCTTGAACATTCCATAAACGACAGGCAATAACCAATAACCAGTAAGAGTATGAACTTGCACATGGGACAGAACAAGAATGTGGGAATTTATGCATCTTATAACTGATGACGGTAACAAAGCTTAATTCTCGCAATATTGATAATTGATACAAACGTTAAAATTTTGTAACGTTGATTCCAGTTGACTTTATCCATGGGGCAATGGACCCTGTGAAAGTTCAAACAAAGTCCATATGAATGGACATCCATTATTATGTTGACTCCAATATGAAATGGCTATATTCCGAATAAATTGCAGGTATACATACATGTTGGAACCGGACACTCGAATCTTGCAGGCCAGCCAGGAAGCAATTGTCGACAACCAGTAGAGAAGACAAGAGTGGCTTCGTCTTCAGGCAGTCAGCAGTCTCTTGTACACAATCATTGTAAGCCCCTAATGATTTTGGCATCCAGCCAGTCTGATTAGGCTGGCCCCTTGTGGCGGATGAACTCTGGATAGAGTCCCAATATATGCTCCGGCATAAAGTCGTGTCTTGTCAAGATTCCAACAATGGGAGGCCGCTGCAAATTACAAAATAGAATATATGTTAAGATTCGTAGATCTTAATTTCCATGTATTGGTCGTTGCATCATAATATCATCTTGAGCAGAATCTGAATATATCATAGAAGTAAAGTAATTTGGCTTTTTTCTTACCCCAGGTGTTTTTGGGACGACACACAAGTGTCTGAGGCCAAGTTCTCGAAAAAGGACAGCAGCTTTGGCAAGAGACATGGTCTCCACCACCATGTATGGCGAGGTGTTTGTAATTGGATGGAGATCAACATACATCTCCATTTCCTCTACGCTTAGATCCAAGTCCTCCACCTTAAGCCCCTTTCCTGATCCAGGCTTAGCAAAGTCGAATGCATGAAAAAACCTTAAAAGTTCTGATCCAGACAACACCCTGTTCTTGGTGAATTTTTTCCCCTTGAGCAAAACAAGCAAATGAGACCTCAAAACTAGGCCACACAGTTCTGGTGCCTCTGAGAATGGGGGCTCATCGATTACTGGAAAACCATTATGTCGAGTCATCCGTAAAGCATGTAATATATCTCCCACTTTCTGAACGCCTGAAAATGTAATCAAGGGACCAGAACAAACATCGCCTGCAGTCAGATTTCTCATGTATGCTTTGGCATGGGCTTCCATGTAAGGCAAACCCTTCATCTCCACTATTTGGTCATACACACCTTTATTGAAACTGTCGGCCACAGTTTTTGAAATAAGAAGAACAAGCATCACCAGGGGAAGCATTAATAGGTCATTAGTAAGTTCCAGGAGTATGACACAAAGCGACACTGTCATTCTCATGGTGCCACCAAGAAACGAAGCAGCTCCAAGAAGGGCAAAGAGACCAACATCAAGATTGGAAATAGGGCCAACGAGTCTTCCAACAAGGCGCCCATATGATGATCCAGCAAGTATAACAGGAATGAAGAGCCCAGATGGGATAGCAATTCCATAAGTAATAACACCAAGGAAGTAGGTTCCAACAAAAAAAATTAATAGTGTAGAAATTTGAAATTGTTTTCTGTGTCTAGGACTGAATAGATTGCGAATGGCATCATCATTTGTGTTAAAGAAAAGGGAGGCAAGATCATTGTAGTGACCTGGCTGACATTGGAAGTTTTTGTAGTTGCCAGAGCGACCAATTGTAGGACACTCGTTCTCGAAGCCACTTGGGCATGGTGTGCACTGTACTAACCAAGGAAGGCCAAAGGCACAACAAGATGTAAGAAGGGAAATAGTGATGACAAGCAGGATCTTGAAAGCAGGCCCTCTCCTGCAGGTAATTGTTGAATAAAAATCAGAAGAAGAGGAAAGGGAAGCATACAAGTATATGATACTAAGAAATTGGACTAATTGTGGTATGAATTAGTGAATCCAAGAAATATGTTCTTCATAAACTTAATATGGAGAGAGCCTAACGTAGAATTACAAGTAAATGACTCTATATCAAAATAAAGCATAGCTAGCAGGTAATGCATTAAATTGACTAGTATGAAATTGCAACAATGCAAACGCAATTGTCTTGCAGGGAGAGAACAGCTGTCTATCAGCTAAATAGTGCAGTATAAATAACTAAGCAGGAAGCAAAAATTAAAAAATGAAAATGATTGTTACAAAGCATGTAATTGGCAAAAAGTACAATTTGTTCAATCATATAAGAAGCATCTAGCATGCTCTAGGATATGTGCACATCTTCTCCTGAATTAATATTATGTACCAATCCCTTTAATATTCAAAAGGTTATAAGCAAACCAAACTGTATTAGAACAGGATAAGGGTGTGAAGCATACTCGTTGATGATGCTATATGTTCTCAGGACCTTGTCCACAAGATAATTGTAAAGGCAGCCAAAAAGGCCTCCAAGAACCCCAATCAGTAAAACGGCAAGCAGATCTACAGTGTTATAAGCAGGGATTGCTGAATTCACATCAAACATGATTAGACCTCCTTGTCCGAACAGTCCACAATTACCACTGCGGCAAAATTGAATGAAAGATCTTAATACCACAGCTACAACAGCAGTTGTGAAGAAAGTCCTCCAAAGAAGAGCACTCCGCCACCTGAAATATAAAATATAAATTCCTCAAAGATGACAGGCTTGAAAAAATCAATTTATCAAGTTGACGTGCTATGATTACATTTATGGAGCTCGAGAAAGCATTCGTGCATACAATCAGAGGCTTGAACATGCCCCACTCAACATAGGCAAGAGATTGAGTCCTATTTACACACATTTCCAAAATGAAGACCATAACATAACAATCGAAGTGAAAAATACTGTTACTGTTCTACTACATAAGTGGGGATTCTCCAGAAAAGAAATGCTGAGCTGATTACTTTATATTTTCTTCTTGTATTTGATATAAAATAACTTTCTTGAGCAAATCTCCTTCCATTCAAACCTAAGTGAGCAGGCTGGAGGAGAGACACAAAGTGAAATATTCATATGTTCCGTAAAACCCATCATAACATGAAAAGACTCGGTGCCTGTCACCAAACTTCAATATTCTACATGGATTTTCTTAACTTGAGATAGTCTTAGGTCACCACAGCAAAATATATAAATCACTAATTTCCATACTCTGAAAGATCCGTGTGTGTTATGTATAACAATTCAATAGACTATATTTCTGTGTTAATTTCAAGTATTCTCCCAGAACATAATTGAAGAATAACAACAGGCATGGAGAGAGAGGAAGGAGATAGGAGGGCAAGATACCATGAAGCTGCTTCTTCAAGAGCAAAAAGAACACCCCCAACTGGGGCACGGAAAGCAGCAGCCACACCAGCAGCAGCCCCACAAGTAATCAAATCCCTTCTATCTCGATCATTTTTAAAATATCTGAGCCATTTCCAAGTCAAATGATACTTGCGAGAGCCTCCCTGTCCTAGTAAGTTTGCTATACATGCACCAGTATGCACCATTGGTCCTTCCTTACCAACAACAAATCCAGCAGAAACTCCAAAAATAGAACCAAAAATCTACAGAATTCACATGTGTATTAGTGGATTACTGAAAATATAAAGTTAATAAAAGTAAGGATCATCCAGTTCCTTGAATCATAATTTGTATCAAATGAAATGTAAAAGAACTATTTGAATCATAAGACATTCCAGAAAGACCTTAGTATTGACAAAGACGCCAAAAGCAATTCACCAGATGCTAAAATTCCTCTACAATAAGAGAGAAGAAGGATGAACAATATTAAAGAAATGTGAAATTTAATGTAGTGGTCAATGTCAGCCCATTAAAAAGTGAAACCATCAGATGAAATTGTGAACTTTTCTGATTGTTTAAAAAGCAATTGGAACTGATCTTGATCTCAGCCACTAATAAGAGTAAACAGACTTAGATTAGCTCGGATCAACAAGTCAATAGTCTTAGGAGATGCAACCAATAACTTTGACCAATTGATTCATAGGGGATCGCCTAGACATATAGCTCAAAAACATGAACTCTCTCACAAGGATCTCATGCATACTTCTGATGCTTGCTTACTGACCTGGTGCATTGCTATTCTAAAGTATCTTCAGAAGGCATGCCAGTAAAGTTGCAATGCATCATAAACAACGTTCAGAAGATGGATAAGAATCACATACTATGTGCTAAACAGCAAATGCCTATAAATTGTTCTCAATCGGAAATACACAGTTTTTCTCCTTGCAGTCAGCGACTATTACAACATAGAAATCTGAGAATGTATTAGTGGGGAAATTCCCGCAAAATCCAACGCACCTTGACAAATAAGGTACTCGGGGCCAAAATGGAATGAGCATCTACACCATTAAGATATGCTTTCACCTCAGGTATGCCAGACCCAGCTGCTGCAGGGGCAATAAATGCACATAGTGCTGCAGCAGAAAATGCCAGTATCACATTAATACCAGCATACGCTGCAAATGCCTGAAAGTACCTGCACTGAAATAAATTATTTCATCCTTATTCTGAAAATTAAATGATTAATAAAGCACGAATATTTTTCAATAGATATACATTTGTTGCTAAGTGCAAGGAAATCCTTCCTGCATGGTAATAAAGATGGGAAATTTGTAAGAAGCCTGTCCAGCAATTTTTTTGACAGTTCAAATAAATATTCATCCTTGTTTTGATAGTTAAATGATTAATCAAGCTTAAATATTTTCCAGGAGATATAGGTTTATTCCAAAGCAAGCATCCTTCTGCAGTATCACAAGGATAAATGTATAAAGAAGCCTTCCAGTAGTATTTTTGACAATTCAAAAACAAGCTGAATATTTCTAAAGAACTGCACCAAGTACAACTCAAGTCAGAGATATATATACAATCGGGTAGTCAAATTCCTTTTGTGGCTTCCAAAATTTTATCTCCCTAATTTAGATGGTCCTTTTCCAGTTAAACTGACAAACCGTAGGCATATCTGATTAATAACATTGAAGATTGAGTTCAAGCTCACAACTGCTATTTGCTACCGTTCTCCATGTTAATGTATATTATTACCACAAAGAGCAACCAGCAACACTGGTAGAAAACAAAGAGGTAGTCCATCAAATTCATTGTAAGAGTGATAAGGAATATATTACATGAAACCAGACAAGAGTTGGCAGCAGCCAGGACAGTACAGTAAGGTGGCATATTTTGGTAATAAATCCAACATCCAGGGGTAAACTTTGGAAGTTGTGTAGACGCAATAAAGATGATGTGATAACAACCCTTAAGAACAGTAGAGCTTGGTCAAACCAAGCCATCCTATTCTATTACCAGACATATTGAGAGAAGCTCATCCGAAAAATGTCAATTTTGCCTAAACAAACAAATGCCCTTATGACAACGCATAATATATATTCAGTTATGAACCCAGAATAATTTGTCTGTACTACAAAGTTGCACTTACTTAGCATTAAGCATCAAATTGCTAGTGAGCAGAAGCTTGAAACCAGCAATGTTTTCAACCGCGATGTTATTGAAAAATCCAACAAGACCTGTGAATAATCCAATGCAGAGAGCAAGTGTCCATTTGAGAAAAATGTACTGAAAAATTTCAACCCTTTTCCTAGATCTCCAGTCCTGCTTAATGAGTTCGTTTTCAAAAATCCTGGAAAACAAAACAGCGATGAAGTGAATCAGATTTTGACTACGACATGGTTCTGCATAATAGAAAGAGCGTAACAGAAGGAAATGGGACCACAAGAATAAAGCATTACGAATTGCAGTGCATACATAATTAACCATGCCTTACTGAATGGAAGGTATTAGATGAAATACTAATGCTGCGAAAGAAGAAAAGATAAGTTAGATGCATTTAGATTTTCATGTTCAGTCACTGATAATACCAGATGACTTAGTTGATGAGGGAAAAATATGTTTGGTGTCTCATCAGCAAGAGCCATACCCATACTACTACGGACTACCCAGTTCAAGTCACTGCAAGCCACAAAGACACTATTTATAATTTTTAGTTCACCAAAGTAACTAATCCACAATGACAACCAAATTATCCTAACTCAAATATGATCACTGCAACGAGATTCTCTCTCAACAAACCAACGGAAGTCATAAAACCAGCAGAGGACCAAGAGAAGGAATGAAGAGGACTTCGTATGCGATAATGCATCCGGCATCAGATAGTATCATAATTTAATATTACTGGAAGGAGATGTTACTTGCATCAATACCTATATAATATGTGTAATTTCCTCTAAATACAGGTGAATACTGAAGTCAAAAAGTGATAGAGAATTAATACATTATTATCCTATTGGCATTTTTAACATTTTCTTTTCTTTTCTTTTTCTTTTTTTTTTGAAAAAGTTGTGCATGATCAGCTATGTGCATTCTTTTGTTCCTCTCAACTCCAACAAAGTTCATCATGCCCACAGTCAAACACCAGGAAGGCTAACAAGCAGAAAACATACTTAACCAAGTGAAAAAAATGAAGCCACGACGACAAGCTGAGTCAAACAACATGCAGATAAAAAGTAAAATCAATCCAAAAGCTGAGATCAACTAAATTTTAGGCAATATGAAAGCAAAGTCCTAAAGAATCCCTGATTAAGAAGACTCAAGTAACCAGTAACCACCAAATAAGGCAATCAGGAAAACTGCCACAATTCTAGACTGAAACTAAGTTGCTCGGAGAATATATAGAAAGAATTCATACTCGTAATCTAGGCTTTCGATGGGATAAACCTTGGAGCCAACAATGGCAATCTGAGAAGTGGTGTTGACTCTGCTCTTGAGATGCAACAGCGGCTCTCTCGCAGACTCCGAAAACGAGGACATGCCACTCTCTCTTCTTTCCATGAAACCACCCCTTCCTCTTCCGCCACTCTCTACATCCCCTCCTTCTCCTCCTTGAATGCTATAATCATCATCATCAGAATGATCCATCGATCACCACTGTCACCCAAAAAACTATATAATTTGCTGCAAAATTCTCAGCAAAATACCCAAAAACAGCAGACCACAGTTCAGAACCGGAATTCCTTACGTTGATTTCTTAGTTTCTACACATTGCATACAAAATCATCACACACACACCCCAATATGGAGAGAGAAGCAAATATGAAGTGAATATGGATCGCTTCGTGATGTGTGTGAAAAAGAAAGGAGATAAGGGCTGTGACTAAATAAGGAGAGCAGTGTCTACAGCTCGAAGCTTCTTCAATTGCGACCATGGAAACCGTTGGCCCTCCTGCTTTAATACCCAGAAGAGCTCACTAATACCCCACCCCCCAAAGAAAATATATTTTTTAATTCTTAAACAAAATTAACAAGTTTCTTAAATTAATTTAATTTGGAATCCCAAAAGTTTAAGTATTTATTTTTTTGACTCCTCAATTTCTTAGTTGTACCAAATATTAAATATTTTTATCTATTGGAAAATATAGTTATCCATTATTGGAAAATAATTTATAGAGATAAAGTTATTTTTAAAAAGTTTATAATTTAATCATACTCAATAAACGTAACGCCCTATCTGTTCCAAACTCAATTAACTTTAAGGTCATGGATTCAAAATTCACCAATGTGTGGGATGTTATTCTACTTTAATAGTATGTATTGATTAGATGTAGTTATATGATATTGATAATGATTATTATAGTTGTTAAATGCAAATATTTGATATTAATGACTGTAGTCGATTTATTCAATAAGTAATAGTTCATCGTTTTTATTATTTCAAAAAAAAAAAAAAGTCCAAATGCACCCTAATAGATTTCAGATTATTTTGATACAAAAGCTCTGTTTAGTTTGATGTATAAGTCTGTATAAGAAAATTAGCATAGATTATTGTATGGGCGCTCGGCATCAAATCAAAGCCCTATACTAATTACTGATACAGCCAAATAACTAATACTGTCTTGAGAGGTGGTACAAAATTAGTCCCAATATTGCACCAAATGAAAATGACCATTGTATTCTTGAAATTTGATTTAAATTTTTGTAAATAAAGACTCAAATGTTATTTTTCTAGTAAAAGCACGTGAATACATTAAAGTAAGTATCTGATAGAATATATCCTGTTACTATAATACATATAAGTAAATACTTAACTACTTATACAAGATTTTTTTATTATTTATTTAGTAAAAAATAATTATATCATTTATTTAATACGATCGTCAGAGTAAACGAGGCCAAAAAATCATTTAAAATTCTTTATTTAAATCCGTGAATTCAATTATAATTTAACCTATATCTAAAATTATTTAATTAATATATAATATTATCAATAATCTACTAATATTATAATGGAGCTAATATAATACGATGTTAAAAGTCAAGGGCTGCCAATTATGGGGGGCACAAGCCATATGACCATTCAAGCAACATTATATTCTTGGTCCTATACAATAGGACGTGCTGGACTTATTTATTATTTATTTATTTTTACAATTAAAAGTAAATTATTTATAATTGTATTTACTTATTTTTTAAAAAAAATATAATTATGTCGTGCCTTGACACAATGTACTAACTAATATTGTAGTAATTGTTAATACTTAAATTTATAATATAATTACAATCAATTCACTAAATAAATTTATAGTATAATTAGAAAAAAAACTAATTATCTTATTATTTATGGATAATTATATTTACACCTCCTAACTTATAGTCTATTTGTACAAATCACTCATATTTTTTGCATAATTACAGAAACTACCAATCACGGCCAAAAAAAAATAATAATTTATGTAATGATGTTAATATTTTTATGAATGATTCTTGTAAGTGATAATAATATTTTAATCAGTATATATAATTATTTAAAATTAAATATAATTTATGTAAACAGATTATAAGAATTGTTTGTCAAACTAGTATTGAAAAGACGTGTTAAAAATGATTGAAAATTGGGAGGAATATAGGCCACAGGATTGTCCAGCGTTGTGGGGGATACCTGCCTACACCATATCCAATCAGATCTTCATAATGACTAGCTTTGGTTTGTCAATTCAATCATCACCGTTCATCTTGATCCTGTTTCTCTTTTGGTTATTAGTCGTTTGCATGGTTTGATTGAGTACTATCCATCCAACGCCGCATCTGCGTTTTATGACCTCTTTGTTCTTCAAAAGTCATTTTATCCATCTTTTCAAATAAGCCCTACATTTTTTGTTTTTCTCATATCAAGGCTAACCGGGTAAGGATATGAGGATGCGGGTCGGGTTTTTTCCCCGGATCGTGTATCTGATTAATTAAATAAAATGTTTTGTATTTAATTAATTGACTATGCGTTTAAAGTTACATACTCGAACTTCTTTTTCTTTTTAATTTAAATGTAAAGAAAATGTAGGAGCAACAAAAAAAATGTTTAAAGACCATTTTTTTTTGTTAATTTTGTTCATATAAATTGTAATTTGTATTCATGAGGCGTTATTATTTTTATTTAAAAAATATTATATAATTTTTTTTATAAATATTTAGGTACCAAAACGTCATTTAATGGAAAATTTTGATTACCAAAATATAACTCCAAAAATAATTATTAATGACATCTTGTAAGTTTCATAATTTTATTTTATCAAAATATTTCAATAATTTAATTTTAAAATAATTTAAAAAAATCTCATTTAATGTATGAGTTCATAAAATATTTTAAATAAGTTTAATCAAACGCCCTCTAAATATAATTTCATATTAAAAACTTGCATTTGTCAGAATTGATTTTTTAATAGTAATTGATATTAAATAATTGATTTTCTAAATAGCCCATCATAGTATTCTTTCAATTATTTTTAATTTATCATATTAAATTTAAATAATATTTTTTTAAAACGTGACAAATAATTTTCTCCCTCAAATAACGTCACCATAATTTTTTTTTTTATTATAGTAAGACCGAAATTATTTAAATAGGTATATAGGTCAATATATATATATTTATAAAAAAAAGTTGAAGTAAAAAAAATTGATGTGAAATGTGCAATAAAATTGCCCATTTTAATAAAATGGCCTGTGGCCGACTGGCCGGTGCCCCTTAAACTTTCTAATTATTATTAATTATAAGAGATAATTTGATTTCTCTTATACGTAAACTCTCTATAATTCAAAAAATTATATATAATACTCATAAGGTTAGCATCGATCTATGAATTGTTGATATTGACAAATATTACTGATTTACTATTGGTCCAACAAATTTTGTCTAACTAAACTATCCTTATAACGGTGAAAATATACCTCGTCACATGCATTAATGTGTGAGGATGCAAAAGGGTAAATTGATCATAAAAAAATTTATTTGACCTGTAATGAATCAATCGAGAATAAATATGAATTTTTATCCCATTTTTTTGTTGATAACAACGAATTCGATGAACTTTGACTAATGGAGGGACTTATTTGTTAGACGAAAACAAACCTCAGGGCTATTAGACATAATTTTTCATGCCACAAGAAATCTATATGTAATTATACCAAACTACGAGAGAGGTGAGTCTGATGATCCCTAATTATAATAACATTTATTATTTCTTTTTTAAACAAATAAGGTCGGTTAGTTTCCAACACAACAAGCAAAAAAAAAAAAAATTAAATCATTAAATTGTTTAATTATAATCACTATTTTTCTTGACATACATATAGAGAAGTTGGGAATTAATAAATGTTAAAGATTAGATAATTTTGTTTAATTAGATAGCATTTAATATGAAGTTGACAATATCTAATTTTATTAAAAAAAAATTGACACTCAATTTCTGATTGATGTGGTCATAAAATTTAATTAGTTACGAATATTTGAGGTCGACTATTAAAAATTTGATTGTTATAATTATTAAGGGTTGAGATTTATAATAAAATGATAATTGATTAAATAAAAAATAATAATCTCTATAGAGGGAAGCTGGCAATTAATTAGTTTTAGTATTTTGGGATCCACAAATATTATAGATGACGTATGTAATATGGCAAGTTCACGTGAGACAACCATTCTTTTCCTTTTGGGGTAGGTAAAATGTGCTTATCAAATTTATATAATAAGGTTGAGTTCCCTTTTATTTTATGTGTTCATATTTATGTATTTTTTCTAATAATTTTTATTTATTTAATATATATATTGATATTTAACTATCAAATTATCTTATATATTATTCTCATTTATATACGACATTATTGTGGTCGTGTTATATCTACACTTCACAACTAGCCACGTGGACCGTACCTATAAATACCCGCATTTTCTATCAGTTTACGATTTTGATTGACTATGTTAAATCAAATGCAAAAACTTAATCGAGAGTAATTTTGATGTGGGAATCATACCTAAGTATATTGAATTTCAAAATTACCCATACTTATGTTCTTTATACATTAAGTCAATGTTTAAACCCAGTCCGGCTCGGATGGTCCGACCGTCCAAACCGCCACCCCGCCCCCAAAATGGGTTGGTTGAAATCAGAAAATCGAAGGAGCCCAAGAACTGTGAAAACCATATTGGTTCAATCGGTGAATCGTGTGACCCGGTATTGGGTTGATTGATTCAGTCGAATCAACAATCAAGTGTAGATACATGATAGAATTTTTAAAATTTTCTTTTAAAATATGTATTATTTTTGTTAAGTACCGTAATTTTATGTTATTCCTGAAAAGATAATAAATTATTTCTAAAAATATGCATTATTTCTGTTATGTTTTTTTAACTATTTTATGTTATTTCTAAATATAAAATTCTGATTTCTACTTAGATTGAAACGTGAGCACTCACCGCCCATATATAAATGAAAAGTTGACTGGAAATTATTAAAATCACGGTGGAGTTAGGTACATATTTTGCATTGCCACGTGGATTAAATTTAATTTTCAAACTTGGGTGCTGGCACCAGACCTATATCCATATTTTTAAATAAAATTAAAATTTATGTATATATGTGACGTAAAGGGCATACACATGAATTGTTTTACAAGATCACTACTACTTCCACTTTTCCACCATTTAATTTATTTTAAATTGATGGTTTAAACTATACTCGACACGTCTATATAATTAAATCATTACTATATTATTAAGAAAATAATGATCGGAATTAATAATAAATGAATTTTAATTGATTATAAATGAGAAATTATTAATAAAATGAATTCATAAAAAGAATATAATTATATTACATATATTACGCAAGTATGTATTTTGGGTGATAATTCAATAATTAAATTAAATGAAAGCCGATACGATGAGAATAATATATAGTTAGGAATAAAGATGAAAAATACAAAATAAAGTAGAGAAAGATAAGAAAGAAAGGCAAGGAAGGAAGGATGAGTGTAAGATTCTAAACATTTTTGGGTTGTCTTTATTGATTCTTTGTCCACTAGCTTTCATGTCATAACACGCAACTATATATATATATATATAGATATATATGAACTATGTACTTCACCCTCATCCACATCCTAAACTATTCTTATTTAATGCTAATCATCAATTCTATAATTTGATTACCACTATAATTCTTGAGTGCTTCGACTCATTCCAGATATATAAAAATTTATCTCATTTTGTATAAATTTACGATAATTTATTTAATTATTCTCAATTTTATAGACAGGTCAACAACATTTTGATGTACTACTCAATTTATTAAAATATTAATATAATTATTTGATTTATATATATATATATATGTGTGTGTGTGTGTGTGTGTGTGTGGGGTGGTGTGTGTCTTGAAAAGAAAACAGTACGAGGTTGCTTGAATTGTGGACTTAAACATAATGGGGTTGATTTATTCAAGTTGTAAAGTCATATGCATAGGTTGGTTTGCTTCTGTAATAGTTATGCAATTAGTATTAAATGTTCTTGTTTTTCTTTTTCTTTTTCTTTTAAATATCAAGTGGTATTTATATTACCTACCAACTTTTTATTAATAAAATGTTATTTATTACACTGTCCAATGCGGTTTAAATATTAAAAATTAATTCAATACATCCATGTTTCAAACCAACAAATACATTCAAATAAAACAAAGAATTTAACAACAAACTACTATTACAGAAGTAGATATGACGTACACACACATTCGTGGGACCCGAACTCACAAATTTATGATTTGTGAGGCATCAACCTTATTAATTGAGCAGAGCTTGATTTGCAGTATTAAATGTTCTACAATAATTTGATTATTTATAGAGTTATATATGATTCATTAATTATTTCTTGGTAATTTTTTAATCGGTTAAGGTTAATTCGTGGAACAGAGAATAATATAAAATTATAGTAAAATATAGAATCAGATCAAATTAAATAAAATCAAGCGGATGATAATGCAGTGAATTCGTTTGTCTGAGAAAGCACATGTTGGCATCTCTCCTTGTCAAGGAATAATAAAATATGGTTCCTAAATTATTGTTATTGAATAAACAAATTACTTGTTGATGCAGAAAAAACCTAATTATGTTCTCAATAATTGATATAGAATATTTAATGAGGCGTAAAATTAAAAGTTTATGTAATTTTTTTGTTGACGTCAATATTTTATATCTAAATTCTAATGGACAGGTACAATTGTAAATGGAAGTTTCGAAAGGGGTGTAAGTGTAATTTTTAAAAAAAAATTGTAACATTGTAGTAATTTTTTAAGGAATTTAAGTGTAATTAACTCTAAATAGTATAGACAGGTAACCTTCCATGCCACGTTTGGTGCTCTTTGAATCTCTTTCTCATTCATAACACAATCCATACATAGGTAACAGTCGGGGATTTCTGGTCTCCACCTTGAATGGAGTAGGTTCGGGTCTAAAAAATGAAGTTATAAGGTGGATTCGAGTCTAAAAATCAAGTAACGGGCACAACTAGTAGGTCTTAACAAATTGGACCAGCCCGGAGCCACCCCTATCCGTACATTTTTTAAATTGAAGTTGGTCAATCACTCCAAATATTATGATAATATATAACGTTAAAAAAAGGAAAACTATGGATCAAACGGGTTACACCCGCTCGGATAAGCTTTGTAGTAGTTGGCGAGACGGGTCTTGAATCTACCCCAACTGACCCGTCTCGTCGCCACCCTTATCATCGACACATCACAATTTTTCACAACACGTAAAAAAACAAGATTATAGTCATCAAAACATACAATATAAGAAAAATAAATAAATTAGAAAAAAATAATTTCATTTCTTTGAGAATTTGGTCACATTTGAGCACCAACGCAGTGCCAAAGGCCCAAAACAGTACTCAACACTATATATTTTTCCAATTTCCTAGGGAGAAAATCAATTTCAAGGATTAAAAAAAAAAATACAAAAGATTGAAATCGCGCAACTCCCCATATTTTGAAAACTACCATCAATGCAGGCCGAGGTAGTTAGCTTGGAGTTGAAGCTCTTGTGCTTTATCACAATGTTGTCTGGAAAAAAAGAATGTACGTATAGACAGTGTATTGTCTTCGTATCTGTGTTTCTATACACGGTATCGTCGATGATCCCATCACTTTCTTGCTTATTCGATGAGGATCTTGAAAAGTCGACAGACGTCTGCTAACGAGTACTCTGCGGTGCTGCAGATTGTTCAAACGGGTCGACCCAACACTGGTCCTCCTTCACCGCCTTGTTCCATCTATTCCTAAACTCCCTCATTTCAGCGTAAGATCGTGTCCGAATCTGCATGCAAATAATATAACGTAAATGTATAAGTAGAAGACTGGGACGCATGGTTAAGACATCGGCCATTAATTCTTGGTATATGGTACATACTTTTATGTGATGACTATATTGACCCTTGTTGAGGTTCGACCCAAGGATACAAACATTCTCTGTTCCTTGAAAAAATTACAGGCATGTACTAAGTATACTGTATTTTAGGAGGTGTTTTTGTAAACTTTTGTACTGATAAGAGATGTAGTTGTAATTACAATTACACAAGCAAGGGGTGTTCTTGTAATTTTGCTAATAAGAGGAAGTGTTTGTTTACCATATTAGTAAGTGACAGTTATATATGTTTTCTTTGAGGTTTGCATGTAATGCGTAAAACCTCATCGATTTTGGAGAACTTCGTTGGAGTTCCCTGCAACCATCTTTTTATGTTACTACATTTCCCTCTGGCCGTTCAGTCTTCCGATGGGAGGGGTTTTTTTCTAATATAGTAAAATCAAGGGGTCTTTTATGCAATCATCTGTCATAACAAGTAACTGAAGGGGGTGCATACAAATTTTAGAATAGCGGGTCGTTTTGTAATATAGTAAAGTCAAGGGGTCTCTTTTTGTAATATGGGGAAACTTACGGCATATCTGCTGTTAGGATTGTGCAACTCTGAACTAGCCTGCAAAATTTGAAACCAGAGTTATTAACACTAACGTTTGTGGGGGGAAGAGGTACCAACGCAACAATATGCTGCTTAAAATCATACCGATGGTCCTGAATCGGACAAGTTCCTTGAACTTGAAGATTGGCTAGACAATTCGGCAGTCGTCTGCATTTAAATGGAATAGATGATGCAATAGGATTTGAAATAGACATTCAAGCGTTGCATGTGTTTTCCTCTTTAACACACGTTTGATTGTGCATTTTTGTTATTTCTCGATGTAAGGAAAGAGAAGGGGGCAACGATCAAGTACCTGATTTTTGTCTGAATGGCCACCAAGGGTAGGAAGACCGAGATGAAGTATATATTCCTCGTCAACGACACCAACCTTAACCGTTCGATCACCCTATGAATAAGGACATGGTTTTCGTTACATATAAAAACACAAAACCAGACCACATAGAATAAAACTCTAGACAAAACATGCCTGTGCACAATAGCCGAGCTGCATGTCGAGGCCCCAAGCATGGATCAAGTCGTTCTGTAGATGGTAGCCGTTAGACAACCGGCTCATTAGATAAACTAATTTGTAAAAAGAACAATCAAAAGTTGTTGAAACTTCATCCCCTGCTACATCCAGACACAAGTTTTATACAGTCTATGTATATGTCAGAGAGGTCAGTTTATTGTGTAAATACGAGGAGCAATTGAGCCTGTTATGAGGTTGTCGACAACTGCAAGAGGGAAAGGATCGAGTACCTGAATCATGTACCAAACACAACGCCACGCTGCTCTTGAGAACACAGGAGCCATCATTTCCACCCAACTGCACCACATTTTGATTCACAATGTCAGCAAATAATCCATTTGTGTTTAACCAAGATTCTTAGTGTGTTCTTACTAAGAATGAGTACACCCCGATGAGACAGAAGTTATACGATTTCAGGCATGATATGTTTTTTAAGGAAATCAAAGTAAGAACAGCGTCAAAGTTTGTTCTTCATTTGGGCTTAGACTTACCCTACACAGGGGGGAGCGGTACTGTTTCCATCACACCTTCCAGATGCACCACCTCTGAGCTTGTAGTACCTCCTAGTTTATGACATAAACAAGAGTTTTAGCATAATGATTGATAACAGAGTTGTCTGAAGCAGTTTTTCGTCTTATCAAAGACTATGACTTTGGAAGTTCCTACATTCTCGTGCTTCCACCTTAACACATGGTTTTCTTACTAACCTGTGCACCCTTGATCTCCGGTTTCGCACAGTGATTTGATGGTGTACCTCTGATTTTCCAGCGTCGAGAGCCGGCTGTGAGATTTCCAGACCTTCTTCCTTGATAATAGACAGATACCTAATAAAAGTTGTACAACGAACATTCTGACTGAGGTTCTCTTACAAACAAATAATCAACTAATCGCCTAACTCATGAAAACCACTCAAATTTATGTTCTTTCGAGAAAGACAGTGTCGTTTACAAATTCTACGAGAAAATAAATTGCAAATAACTCGTACCTTTGTGGATGAAAATTTTCAACTCCGAGGTCTTCATCCCACAGAAAAACATACTCGTATTCAGCAACAATATCAGGATGTAGAAAACGCTTGGCAAACCACCTAGGGAATTCAGAAGACAACGTCCAAGACGAAAGTGAAGATCATACATGCAACGAAAGAAGTAACGATCTTCGTTAAGAGAAACTCTTAGAGACGTACCATTTCGTTTGGTTTGTGGCCGAGACATGAATGACTCTGTCGCTCCATTCAAAATCGTGCCATTCGTCAACGACACCATCGTAATGGAACAGCATCACAATGAAATCGTCGCCTAGAAACTGAAGTGAATGAAAGTCATGGGAAAAGAAGTGAAATTAGAAAGAGTACGTAAGTAAGAATCGAGAAGTAAGACGAATATATACCTTCTTAACAATTTCGTTCGCCAGTTGTTTTTGCTTAATCCCGACTGCTACGGCCAACAAACTCGTTCTGCGTTTTGGATTGTTCTGATACACAGACACTAAACATAGTAAACAAAAGCTGCACAAAATGTCTGAAAAAGAACTTCACAAGAAGGATTGTATAGGTGACTGTTAAGAACTTAAGGGAGAGAACATAAATAAGTCGTTCGTTCAATGAGGTCAAGGTTTTGGAAAGTTAATAAGTTGTTCAACTTCAGACAGCATTACTCAGACATACATCCTCTGAAATACGACCGGACAAATGTTGCATTTCGAGGTTTGAAGTTCTGGAAAGAATCCCTTTTGGCAGAGACTCACTCCCAACAGGCCTGCATTTGTCCTAGAAGGAAAATCAATGTCTTTTAAGTTAGAAACAGTAAGTGTAAAAACATACTCCAGATTACGAACAACGTGTTGTGTAGATATCACTAACATTGCATTTCTCAACTTGTGTATTTTCTCTGACATCATTCACTTCAACGTCCAGCGCTGGCGACTCCTACAGAACGAGGTTCGAGAATTGTGCATAATAAGGTAACAAGACAGAAATGTACTAGCAAAATACTCCAAAATTCATAATTGACCAACTTTTGTAGGGATTTTGACATTGTTTCATAAAGTTTTAATCACAGTTGTCAAAATTTGGGATCGAACAAAACAACATATTGTTACAAAACTTACCTCGCATTTGACAGAGGCTGAATATTGCTCTGTAGTGTTGAGTAAGAGTCCAGGTGATAACTGCAAGATGAATACAGTATCATAAGCTGGAATGAATTTTTTGTTCAAGAATGTTGTTTTGCGAATTTCGAGAATGCAAAAATGAAGTGAAGCAACAAGCAAAAAAGGATTGACTGCCTCATTTACAAAGTCAGAGGATGTAATAGAACTGTTCAACACTTCTCTCTTTAGCATAAGATTGAGCTCGAGGACATGGTGAAGCCATTGTCCTACTTTGGAAAGGTTGTCCTAATAACTATGTTTCAGAACCAAAATCACACGACGTTCTTGCGCACGAGAAATAACTCCAGACGCTCCGAGAATGTAATGTAAACAAGTAAATGTTAGGACAAACATGTACCGTATAAGAATCCTTCCCCAGCCATGCACTGCCGACGAAGTAAGCACCACAAACCAACGACATGGTAACAAAGAGACTGCAGAGACATGAGCTCCTCTTAGGATCTGCTAACAGACAAACCTGAAAATGACAAATGAATACTAGATTTATACACACATATGTTCCCTTACACTGTAGAATAATTTCAAGATATTTCATACAGTGAAGAGATTGTACAACAAAAAAGAAACAGATAATCTCTATAAAAAGAAGCATTTATTTCTGAGGAAAGAACTGCAGACGCGTAATTAACTATCGACAGCGACAAACTTAGCTTCATATATTCAAGAATGTCTCATCCCAGAAAAGGGAATGTCTGTCTTGAGTAACTCTTAACAATAACAATTCAAATATATCAATCAACATTTATCAAATGCATCAAATTATTTCTCTATCAAATTAACTATATAAATATATAAAGAAATTCAAATATTAACAATTTACAACCAAATTCAGTGATTATGAAAAGTCAATCATATAAGGTCTGCACAAATTCTAGCTCTGTTTCTCAGGAAGCAAACAGATTCCACTCCCCCCCCAACCCCCACCCCACCCCGCCCACCTGATTAAATTGAGCCTCAAACACCCAACCTGATAAAATTGACCATAATCCCATATAGAAAGTAAATTCAACCTGAAAACTATACGCAACCAGTAACACCTCTACACACACATGCACATACATATATACATATACATACATATATATATGTATAGAGAGAGAGAGAGAGAGAGAGAGCATAGATACTTACAGAATTGTATGGCTTCATGGTGCATGGAAAAGCTCATCAAAACATCGCAAAAACGAGTCTTGCAGACAAGGCAGAAGAACCAAAAAAGGGCCTTTTTTTTTTCTCTCTCTTTTTGTTGGAACTTTTAACTAATCGCAAGAAAGTCTAATAGTCCATCCAAAAAAGCAAAGAATCCCAACCCAACTCAAATTCTAACTTCTTCCTTCTTCTATAACAACCCCTTCAACGGTTCAAATACACACACATATATATAGAGAGAGAGAGATGTATAGATACAGGAGACATGTATGTATAGTTTTGTACAGTACTAAGAAGACAGGAGTTCTGTTCCAACTCTGTCACAGGAACCCGAAAACATTAGTGCGCAGCCAAGCCAGATTTGCAGCAGCGTGGAATGTATTGGTCAATTGGTCGTGCCGGGACGTGTGCGTCGAAACTCTTGGTACTCGCTTGTGGGTTGGTGCCACGTGGACAGGCGCGGGGCCCTTCGATGGTCGTGGATAGTGATGGATTAATTATTTCATTAATATTATAATCTTGTGTTAGTAAATAAAAAGGTATTAAAATCTTGGAGGTATTATTGTAAATTATTAGTGGGCACACACTATTGTGACATGTCTGCCCAAAGTTGCATTATTGAGAGATATAGACACCTGATTTTGGAAATTGGGATGACAAATTGGAATTTTTTTTGAAATTTGAAATAATTTAATTTCTTTTTTTTGTCGAATTTTATTCCAAAATTCTAATATCATGAAGTCGAAAAAAAAACATAAACGCATTATCATATTTCTTCTTATTCAATTATGATATTTGTTAACAGTCGTCTGAACGTCATATGAGATTCTCGTTTGTTGAATTTCATATGAAATTGATGACTTTTTTCTTTCTTGCAAACATGCACAAAAAGAAATATGTCTTTTTGTGAAAATTAATTATTATAATTAATAATAAAAAAATATTAGCAAATGCTAATTAATCACAATTGGCGCAATGACTATTATCTATTATTTACGCAAGCGATATTAAAATATTAGCCATAACTAAATATTTTGACCACAACTAATTAAGTCCATTGTAAATGTTAATTAAACATAATTAGTACTTAAATTTCTACATTAATTTTATTTAGTCATAATAGAAAATATTGATTTATCATAACTTTTAAGTCGTATAATTTATAATGTAGAAGAATATTGATCGATGGCATTATTTGATTATTGGAATATTCAATATTTTGAAAAAAAAAAAGAAAAAAAGAAAAAACTCCAATGATTAGCAATAAGCAAGAAGAGAATAATCCAAGCTTAAGACAACTCAAATATAATAAATAATATTCTTGGGTTAAAATTAAATATATTTTCTGGTTTCTTGTGTGGTAGGCGTGTTTATAAAAAATATCATGGTATTTGCTTTTTTAGTCCTTTGAAAATGATCAAATTCTGAAAATGAAAGTGACAGGACGATTCCAACTCCTCTTCTTCCTTTAAAGTCAAATTACGTATATGAATTCCAACATAATATAATAATGTTTTCATTTAAAAAAAAAAGATGATATGTACGTAACTGTAATTAATTAAATTATATGTGAGTAAAATCAATAATAAAGTAAACTCTAATTTTTTATTTACTTGATCGAAAAATCGGATTATTTTAATATGGGAAACCAAAATATTAGTTATATTTCAAAAAATTATAACGAATATTAAATAATTATGATTAAAAAAAATAAGTAATCACATTAATTTTCTTATCGTCGTTGATAGTATCAGTTTATCATAATTTTTTTTTTAAATTTATGTCGTACTCATAACTTATTTGTAATATAGGGAATGGTTCATTTTTTGTATATATATATATATAATTAAATAAAAGAATAACAAATAAATAGAATTAAAATTTTAGAGTATGTTTGGATGGAATAATTTGGATTTGAGAAATGAATTTCAATGACTTCTTATTACATGAATTTGAAATCCATCATCATATTATAGAATATATTGAAATTCTTTACATTATTGAATTATCCAAACAAATTCTTAGGGTAATTAAATTGAAGGAGTTTTATTACAAAAAGATTACCTAACTATGAGAATAAATGTTGCTTAATCAGATATACTACCATGTTAGGCAAGTTGTATTGATGACCTATTTATTTGCTTATTACAGCTCATATATGATGTAATTAAAGTTCGTTTCAATTCAATTATATCAAGAAATAAATCAAATTCGAACGCAATTTTTGAAGCTAGACAATAATTCAAACAAACTTGAACACGGGCTCGACTTAATCATTTACAACGTTGTTTTCGTGTTGAGCAAGTTGTATTGGCGAGTATGTATCTGGTAAATTGTGAAGACAAAAGATTCCTCTGATCTAATTGAGTTTGATGCAGTTTACCTCCCTGTGATATTACAAATAAGTAAATTACCCATATATGAAAAAATAATAATAATTTTATTCCCCGTATTGCTTTATTTTGAAAAACACAAGAGGACACATTTTTTTTTAAAATACAGATAAGTAAATTATTATTTTTTTTAATAAAAAAATAATTTATTTATTTGCAGTATCACAACGAGGTTGCTTGCGTTTTTCCCAATCTAAAATGGTAAACGCACTCAAACATCAAATGTGCAATGACGTGATACAAAGGAATATTTGTACGATTAAATAACAATAATTAATGATTAAATATCATAATTTATATTAATATATTTTGAGTATGAGCATCATCTCATGATTGATTGCAGTACGACCGCGTTTTATTATATATTTTTATTTAAATATGAATGATGCACATTGTCAACATTCCAGTACATCCCCTTCCTAACCATTACCAAAAGGCTATCCACTTGCACCTCATTAACTTAGAGGAATTTCTGCTATTTCTCCTGAGATTCTCATTTTTTATCTCGTAATTTTAAAAATATAATATTTTTTTATCGCATGACATTTTTTTATTAGATATTTAGCAGTTGAGTTTTTACATTTTTTGTATCATCAGTTATGGAATTCTCACTTTTAATCCATAATTTTAAATAAAAATTCAATTTCATTTCTTGTCCGAGATTCTTAAATTTGATTGATAACATTTTAAGACTTGAGGGGACATAAATGTAATGTGCATAATAAAAATGGAGCTGAATTTATTTAAATATTATTATAAAATTATTGCAATTATCCTTCTCAAAAAAGAAAAAAAAAATTATTGCAATTATCACATAAAAACATTTTTGTTCAACCACTTGTTTTAGTAGGACTGTTCCACGAATCTGAACTATTAGTTATTTGCATAAAAATTAAATCAGAACGTGTTTTCTCAGGTTTGGTATAATTATAAATAGATATAATTATACTTTTTTTAAAATAAAAGTTTGGTATAATTATATTTAGTTTCTCTATGGTTTGAAATGTTGCATCTAGTACTCGTGATATTTGCTTCAATCTGACAATAAGTTCCTTTGTTAGTCAAATTTTTTTGAATTTACTGATAATAAAAAAAAAACCATATAAAAATTCATATTTAGCCCCCAGTTGACTTATTATTAATTTGCATGTTAAATAAATTTTTTTATGATGAGATTACCGTTATACATCTTCACGTGTTAATGCATACGAGTGAGGGTATCTTCACTGTTGTAAATGTACTTTAGTCAAAGAAAATTTGTTTGTCATGCAATAAATCAGTAATAAGTTAATTGGGATGAATATCAATTTTTATTTGTTAATATTGACAAATTTCGTGAGTTTTGATTAACAGAAGTACCTATTCGTTGGACGGATGCAAACTCCAGGGGTACTATATATAATTTTATAAAAGATAGAGGGTCTACATAAAATTACACCAAACCTTAGGGAAGGAGAGTGTAATTAATATCCTCTTGTTATTTTGAAAATTACCAATACTTTCTCGATTTGAATGATCGTTCAACAATTAACCCAATTCATTAGTGTCCGTTAGGTTTTCATCTATTTTTTATATTGAATTGTCAAAATACCTTTATAAACTATAAATTATAATTTTAATTATTTTTTAAAATTTTTTAAATCTTTTTTATATGGACTAAGTGGTCAATTTTTTGTTTCAATTTTAAAATTTTTTCATCCAATTCGTTCAATTTTTTTATACATAATTCTTTTAACTTAAAAAAAAAAAGGATAAAGTTGATAATTCTAACTAGGACTCCATTCAAAGATTATATAATTTCATCAAATCTTAGAAAAGTATTGATAATTTTTTAAATAATAAAAAAATATTTATTATTATGCTAAATTTTAAGAGAACTCGTTGTAATTTTAGAACATTCAGTAATTTTACCTAAAAAAAATCAATCTTATTTAGTTGGAAAAAGTTAAATATTTTTATTTATCTCAATTTTTTCCTCTTTGTAATTGAATTATAAATAATTTAATTTGTTAGCTGCAAAAAGCTCGACCTTTCAATATCTATTTTATTTTATTTTAATGTAAGCGAGTAGAGACGATATTTAAATTAATTTTTTTGTCGATGTATGGTGAGAAAACTCACATTATTCGAGTCACATCGGAATAAATTGATTTATTTAATAATTTAATTTAATTATTTTTATTAAAATTGAAATAACTGCAACGTGGTCGTGGTCGGATCTTAATTTTTTTTTATATTATTTAGCAATTTATTCAAGTATATTTGAAAAAGTATTTAAGTAAATAAGCTTTTCATTTGAAAAAAAAAATAATTTAAGTTCACTAGTTAACTAAATAAAGAAATATTTATTTTGATGGCCCAAATAAATAAAAAATTCAAAAAATAGAAAATAAAAAAATAATTTAAGAAATTAATGCATATTTGGAGTATCCAAAATAGAAAAAGAGGCAAAAAGTGAAAATGAAAATTCAGAACAAAGCTGTTTGGTTACAGAAGTGATCCAATCCTTGAACCTGTTTGGACACGGACAAACTGGTGGCGCCAGATAGCAGCGTGCGCCACCCATATAAATAAGTCTCATTACATTCCTGCGCAATTTAGGGTTCCTCTTCGCTCCAAAGTCCAACCTCCTTCCTTCTTACCAACGGATCAATTCTGTGCTAACGCACAATTCCGGTTCTTATATTTCTATAATCCATTTGGATTTCTACGCGTATATGTGTTCGTATAAATGTACGATTTATCACTTGAAGATCGATTGGTGCCACGATTAATCGAAACAGAGGTGCCTGAATTTTTATTATATTTTTCAGTTTCCTTTAGTATTTCTCTTAAATGCGGCTAGTTTCAGATGTAATCTTGTTCATGGATTTGCTAAGTCTCGTGCGAATTTAGAAATTTGTGTTAATGGTGCCGTTTTTTGGGAGTTTGCGAGAAAAAAGAACTGTTCTTAGAGTGCATTTGTGAGTTCGAATTACATAGGTTGGTTAATGCGTGTTGGATACTGGGATTTGATGTTTTTGTTGTATGATTCGTATTAGCAATATCACTGTGTAAAATCTGCTGTTTCTAAATTTATGCATTTTTTGTATTTGTTGCTATTTCATTCATTTTTATGTTTCCAAGAGAGTGGAAGTTAAGTTTAGAGTGAACTGCTGTGGCCTGGAAACGAGTGCGCAAGTATATGTCACATGTGATGTAGATAAGTGGATTTCTTTAAGTTTAGGGGGATTCTTTAGCTCATTCCAATTGCTACTGTTTCTTTTTTATATGCTTATTGTGGATTTTTAAGGCGTTTATGGTCGATGGAGGGACTCATGGCAGTTCCGAACTATGCCTGTCAATAATGTTTTCACATGTGTGGTTCATGCCATGCAAGTGGTAGATACTTAACTGGAGTCGTTGGATGAGAACCACCATATGTGATCTAACAGTATACCATCCATTAGGTATCTACCGAGTTGGGTGGCATGAGTTGGGCCTATTTGGGCCACTTGAGTTTTCAATTTAACTGGTCGTTATGCTACTCGTGCTCTGTATATCTTCTATTTAATGTAGAAAGTATGATGTTCTTGGGGTCAATGCGATTATAGTTACTGCAGTCAGATGTGTAATTCAATGTGTGATTGTCACACATTCTTTCTAATGTTGACTTTTATATCTATTTCTCTGATGATGTTGCTTACCATTTCGGCTTTTACTTATCATGGACTTCCACGTAACATTAGGTTTAGGAATGGGCCAATAATAGCATTGATGAAAACATCTTGAGAAGGCTACGATGTCAGAAGACGCTGGACAGATGATGCTGGTGTATGATGACCCCTCAGACCAAAGATCCATGTCTATGGATGATACGAGCAGCGCTGAGGAATCACCAGATGGCACCAGACTATCATTGGAGACTACAAATGATGCTATTCCATATATTGGGCAACGATTTGCAACTCATGATGCTGCTTATGAATTCTACAGTGAATTCGCAAAACGTTGTGGGTTTTCAATCAGGCGTCATCGAACAGAGGGTAAAGATGGTGTTGGGAAAGGTCTCACAAGGCGTTACTTTGTCTGCCATCGTGCAGGAAATACTCCTGTGAAAACATCAAATGAAAATAAACCACAGAGAAACAGAAAATCTTCACGGTGTGGATGTCAAGCATACATGCGTATAAGCAAGTCAACTGAATTAGGAGTACCGGAATGGCGAGTTACTGGCTTTGCAAACCACCACAATCATGAACTTCTGGAACCGAATCAAGTGCGTTTTCTCCCTGCATATCGCACCATATCAGAATCTGACAAGAACCGAATCCTCATGTTTGCCAAGACTGGAATTTCGGTGCAACAAATGATGAGGCTACTCGAACTTGAAAAATGTGTGGAGCCTGGATATTTGCCATTCACTGAGAAAGATGTTAGGAATTTGCTTCAGTCTTTCAGGAAAATAGATCCGGAGGATGAGAGCATAGATTTACTTAGAATGTGCAGAAATATTAAGGATAAAGATCCCAATTTTAGATTTGAGTTTACGCTTGATTCTAATGGTAGATTGGAGAATATAGCTTGGTCTTATGCCTCATCTATTCAGTCATATGAGATTTTTGGTGACGCAGTGGTCTTTGATACAACACATCGGTTGACTGCTTTTGACATGCCTCTTGGAATATGGGTAGGAATGAACAATTATGGCATGCCCTGCTTTTTCGGCTGTGTGCTTCTTCGCGAGGAAAACTTGAGGTCATTTTCCTGGGCTTTGAAGGTAAAAACTGATAATAGCATGTTTCTAATACTAAGGGGCAGTCCTTTGTGTTAATGTGTTAGTTTGTACCCCGAGAAATTAATGTATCTGCTGAATTTGTTATCTTTTAATCATCTACCACATTCAAGAAATGAATATGGTGCCTCTTCTTAGAGCCTGACCCTTAAAACACGATAGAGAACTCAATTCCCTTACCCAACATGGAAAAGGAAGAGATTGAGAAGTGTGTGTGCGTGTGTGTGTAAAAACCTACATGCTTATTAATACAACTGTGCTAACTTTGGAGTTCTGTTTGAACTGTAAGGCTTTCTCAGGATTCATGAATGGGAAAGCTCCACAAACAATATTGACTGACCAAAATATGTGTCTCAAAGAAGCAATAGGAATGGAGATGCCAACCACCAAACATGCACTTTGCATATGGCTTATTGTGGCAAAATTCCCCTCATGGTTCAATGCTGTTTTGGGAGAACGCTACAATGAGTGGAAGGCTGAGTTCTATCGGCTCTATAATCTGGAAACAATTGAGGATTTTGAATTGGGTTGGAGAGATATGGTCCATTCTTTTGGTTTGCACACAAACAGGCATATTGCTAGCTTGTATGCACTACGAACTCTTTGGGCGCTGCCATACTTGAGAAGCCATTTTTTTGCAGGGATGACCACTCCTGGCCAGTCAAAATCAATTAATGCTTTTATTCAACGGTTTTTGAGTGCTCAAACCCGGCTTGCGCATTTTGTGGAACAAGTAAGCTCTCTGACTCTTGCTTCTAGTCATATCAAATTCTTTTAGTAAGTTTTCTTTCTCGTCCTCATTTATGATGACTTCTTCAAGAAAGAATTGAGGTGTGAACAATATAATTTCTTGCGGGTAACAGTATTGTGCTGGTTCAGGGAAAGGTTTTCGGGGGTTGCAGTTAGGGTCTGTTATGGGGTCTGGTTTTGTGAAATTCTTTATCATTCGTCTCCCAAACAAGTTTTGATAATGTTGTTATGTGAAGCCATGCAACAGCATCACCAAGTATTTGAAGTCTTGTGTGAAGGCTGACAGATACGATACCCGAAGAACATGTTCCATTCGAGATTGACAATTAATTCTAGTAGTCTCAGATTTCCTCATGGTATCCTTCTTTCTAACCATTGCTTTACGATCAGGTAGCTGTAGCAGTAGATTTCAAGGATCAAGCTGGAGAACAACAAACAATGCAGCAAAATCTCCAAAACATTAGCCTAAAAACAGGGGCTCCAATGGAGTCTCATGCCGCCTCAGTTCTCACACCATTTGCCTTCTCAAAACTCCAAGAACAACTCGTTATGGCGGCCCATTATGCATCATATCAGATGGAAGACGGTTTTCTCGTTAGACACCACACCAAGCTTGAGGGAGGCCGGAAAGTTTACTGGGTTCCACGGGAAGGCATCATCAGCTGCAGCTGCCACCAATTCGAGTTCTCCGGTATACTCTGCAGGCATGCTCTTCGAGTTCTCTCGACTGGAAATTGCTTCCAAATCCCAGAAAGGTATCTGCCTCTGCGGTGGCGCAGAATCAGCACGCCGTCCAACCGACATCTCCACACTCCTCGGAACGACCACATGGAGAGGATTCAGCTGTTGCAGAGCATGGTGTCAACTCTTGTAACAGAATCCGCAAAATCAAAAGAACGGCTAGATTTAGCAACCGAGCAAATCTCCGTTCTTCTCTCCCGAATCAGGGAACAACCCGTTCCAGCACTTGGGTTGAGAGAAATGTCTTCCACACACAGGAATCTTGCCTGATAGAAGAGTGCCGGATCGATATGGAGAGGTACAGAGGTCCAGTACAGGGGAACTTTTGTAGAACACAGGTGAAAATATATTAGCTATACAAGGACTTCTGTCTGTAAAGTGCTTAGAACTGCCATTTAGGCAGATGTTGTCTCATGACATTTTTATAATTGTTCTTTAATTAAAATCATATACGCCCTTCCCTTGTCCATTTTTTATATTATTTGTACATATAAAATTAAAATGTCTATCTTTCAAAGTATTATTTTTAATATTTACAATAAATTATCAAAAGATTATGCCAGCTATATTTTAATTAGTTTCCAGTGTTTTTCAATCATTATCAAAATATGATTTTACATTTGTGCTACTTTTTTTTTAAAAAAAAATAATATCAGACTCCCGTCACATTATTCAATAAGTGTATTCAGACTCTCCAGAATTCAAAAATTATCACAAAGTAATTAAAAAATAACTCGAAAAAATATTAAAAATTCTATACTTATCAACATTACACTTTTATGTAACGTGATAATTTTTTTTATATCAATCAATCTTGTTTCATCTTATTTTTTTCAGACAAAATAAAATAAAATGATATAAATCACGAACAATTACAATCCAATCAATCATTTTTCATACTTTTAGATTCACATAAAAAGTTGTATACCACTCCAAGTAGAGTACAAAAATAGGAGTGAATTAAAGAAAAGAAGAAGGGACACTGGGTTTAATTCAGTTTTTAAATTTTAATTAAGCATATTTAAGCCCTATTTTTGAAGGTGAAAAGGAAGACAAATGGCGGCACGTTTTCTCGTTTTCCACGCGATTACTTGAAAGCGCATCTCCCATTCAACCAAGTCTGTGGTTAAAACATAAGCACGTCTAACACTCCCAGTACTGCTATTTGCGACGGTGCACCGGCGGGCGGGCCGCCTTCTCTCTCTGGTGAGTTTGCTCTTTCCATCAATCTTCAATTTTTCGATTCTGGTGGCTGTGCAGTCATTAACTGTATAGTATCGATCAAATTTAGATTTTAACGTAGTTATGTAGAGGATATTTGCTGAATGTCTCGCTGAAGCTAAATGTGGAGTACGTCTGAAGAAATTAGATAGTTTGGGGTTTCTTTTGTGAACTTTGAATCTTTGTTATGATTTTATCGACTGGATCTTCGTATGTTTTATGTAGAATTTCTGACTCTGTAGCAATTTTCTTTTCCTTCTTATCATTTCTCTTTTATCGAGCTAGCAAGGAAACCGGGAGCGTCTTGGAGTGGATGGATGTATGAATATCTTCTTATTTGTTAATTTTCTCTTCATGGAATCTGTGTAATATATCTTATTTGTTTATTTTCTTTTCATGAAATCTGTGTAACAGTGCGGTAGAATTGCTTGTGATTCTTTTCTTATTTCTACTCAGCTAGTGCTGATTTGACTTTCCCTCAATTTAATTTTCAGCTGTTTTGAATTGTGCTCTTGGGTTTTCTTCTTTGCTGGTGATTGTTAACATTGCAACCAAACATTGGAATTGAGCCAAAATCAAAGAATATAGGAGGGATCAAATCAGACGTTGTGTCTGCACAAATAGTTATTGGCCACAATAATGTAGTGTGTTCACAGC